>NW_013669565.1:80688-89306 GCF_000517525.1 Limulus polyphemus | reverse complement strand
CAAAAGAAAGAAATAGGCGGAAGGAAGGTTAGAAAGGCTGAGAAAACTACTAGAAAGACATTCTGAGCTTCCAATTGGTAATTCATGTCATACATATAGAAGTGTATATAATGGAGCATTTCCAAAAATGGAAAGTTGTGAGTGAGATGCCACTGTGTTTGATTTATTACATGAGCAATATCTTAGCAAATAGAAAAGATAAGACATTCTTAATTAAAATTCTAGCTTTTCAATATCTGTAAATAGTTTCTACTTCGTATGAAACTACAGACTTAATATTTTGACTTCACAAAAATCTAATTTGAACCAGTGCTGCATTCAACATACCACATGACACACAAAAATCGATGTTTACCTGAGTTGTTTTTATATTTACTTTTAAATTAACAAATTGAGTAATGTATAGTTCTAAAATTTGAATTATAATCTACAGTTTGATACAAAATTTATTGACATAAATTCATGAAATAGTAGTTCAGTAAAATTTTGAATGCAAGTCACCAAATAAGATGGCATGGGTTTTGACCTGTGACACATCTCGAAAGGGTTATAGGACAAAACCATTTTTTTTTTCAAAATGGCTGCCATCTAGCATTTTTGAATTACATTACTAACATTAAAACCAACAGAGACAGAATTTGTTTTACAAAGTGGCTTCAAATTGATACAGATTATAGAAGTGAACTATATCATTATTATAATACAAATATAGGTATATTTCAAGTATAATTTCAGTCATTTGACAAAAATCATACAAACCTCACAAATTTTATATATGGATAATGTTACTTATCATCACTATTATTGCTTATCAGTAGTTAATCATTACATTGGTTTTAAATTATTTTTTCAAACAATGGCAATTATTTTATAGAACTAAATAAAATTATTAGTTGTAAGTTGTCCGAGTCTTGCAAAACAGTAGATCCATATGTCCCAAGGCCGCTGGACTGGTTTCTAATACTAACTGAAACAGGTGGAAATTTACCAGAAAACAACACTAGAAAATCTAGAGTGTCTACCTATTAATATAAAGTAGAGAAATGTTGAAGTTGACTCCAGCTATGGGAATTTAGCTAGAAATATCATGATATTCCATGAGCTTGGTTACTTATCAGTAAGCATCAGAGTAGCTAAGCTAGATAAAGATGGTAGCTTTATTGAAACATTCATGTAATGCAATGAAAGTTGGCACTACAAGTATCAACAACACAAAATTGCAGAGGTCCAAAAAATGGGCAACCCATGTGATAGCAGTAAATTCACAAATATGACTCAGCTCAGTGCTGTGTCAATATGAATAACTCAAAACAAATGTTTCTTATATGGCCAAGCATCGGCCAACCTACATAAAAAATACTTTAATTCTAACAAGCAAATTCAAGAATGCTCGCTGATATTGCAAGTTACACTGTTGCTATCCAAACTTAAAGCAGATGACATGATTTTGCAGGCAGCAGCATATCATGGTGCATGCCCAAGACTGCTGTACAGGGAAACAAGTCACAAAACCCTCAGGAAGGTGGAATGCAACAAAAATAAAATACTGCATGGTACTGCCTTGGCAATGTTTGTGGCTCTTATAGACAAGAATCGAGCTAACTTTGGTAGGGTTTTCAAACACACACACACACACCATGCTTGGAGCAACTTGGATAAGAAACTGCAGGTCATATATAACACAGAATTCAAAAACAGAATATTGGTCAATTTTGAAGACTTACAAGCTCAAAAGCAAGGAAATTCCATATTATTTAGTTTTAATGACAATACTGGAGTTGTCGTTCGGAATGCCTGTGGAATAAAATACAACAATGAAGATTCTATTATTAAATATTAAAGTTTTCTTTATGATAGCAGATATTATTTAATTAATCTAGAAAATGTTGTCTGCATCATTATGGTTCTATACTAGTATGCATATATGATGTTAATGCTATAGAAATCACTTATAAAAAAGATACATGTATATTATTTGTTTTTAAGGCTAAGGTTTTCTTTATGGACTACAAGTGTGCCTTAAAATATAAATTCCACATTCATCATAGTCCACAAAAATATAACAGCACATCAGGTCTCAAAATGCAAACCTTTCCAGTATCCAGACATTTTGGAATTATAATATTGATTTAAAAGATAAAGTGTCTGCTACTTTGAAAGCTAAATGTTTCCATTAAAACATTTATCCAGTTTGTTTTAATCAAATCCCACAAAGCCATAACAGAATACAAAGTCTTGAAATATAACTTTTCTGGCAGCTATCTTAGACAGAATTAAGTGGCCCCTATCCCAAAATGATCAGTGTCATATTCAAAAAACATGTCAAATTCCACGCTTTTATTAGAAAACCCAAAATTCTTCAACATTATGATGGATTACATTTGCCATTTGTTGAATACATTGTGTTCATGGTAATTTACCATTATATCAAGACAATAAATAAATAATATATACAATGCACTTTTATAAAAATTATGAATTTAACTATATAATGTATGATAGTTAACGTTTTGTCATGCTGTGAAAAGCAATTCTGCAGCATTACCAACACTAAGTTGAGCAGAAAGGGTTAAATGTCATCTTTTTAATTTAAGTTTAATCTTCCAGTACAAAAAATGATTTTTTTTCAATTTACAATATTTCAGACTTTTTCTTGTCAATGTAGAAGTTTTTATTATAATAGCATTACAAGTACACTATCACAACAAACATAGATCACATTACAAGTCATTTGAGAGAAGAAAAAAAAGAAAAAATTGATAATATATCATACAGTGACACATAATACACAAAAAAAATTACACTAACACTTTCACTTTTGTATAGTAATCTTCATCTTTCTTATGTTGACTTTTGTAGAAGTTGAGGTAATGAATCCATAAGTCAACACTAAGGGGAATGGCTTTCAATCCTTGCTCAAATACCTGAAAATATGAACCAAAGAGTCAAAATAAATTACAAATAGATGGTCTCAAGCTCCAGAGAAAGTACAAAGTATCATCGACATCTTATCTACTAATTCCAGGAGATATTTTAAACAGTGGTCAACATAAATCTTACTAGTCTTTCTCTACAACAAAATATTAGAAGGATCTTAATTTAAACTACTTAGTTATAAATATGTGCACCACAATTTCTACAAGTTCAAGTAAACTGCCTTCTACAAGCTGTCCAGTACTTGTTTACTAGAAAAAAATCCTTAAAATACAAATTATTGACTAAATGTTTCTTTATGAAATCTTTCTAAGTGTATACTTAAAGCTATTCTAATTATGACATATGCATTTACTAATGAACCCAATGTAATGAAAATACATTCAAATTTAATTAAATGAACATAAAATGTTATAAGAAGCAAGGATGTAACTTACTTCTTCAGCCTTTTCTGCAGTATTCCATTTTTTTTCCATGTCTGCATATTTTTTCCAATAACCATAACAGTATGGATAATATTTGAAGAAACTATCAAAAGCCTTCCTAGCAGCCACCAAGTCATTCTGTAAAAGTCAAACAAATGCTTTAGATACAACATAGTATTTCTTTCTGAGGGAAATTTCAGAAATATGATTTTTTTTTCAAACACGCCTACAGTTACCTCAGATAAAAGCATGCTTTCCTGATGCAGCCCCTTTGACAGAGAAACGGCTATAAGATGTCTCCACTCATCTTAGAAAATACAGTCCCGAGAAACTGAAACGCATTTTAGCTAGATATTTTGTCTTTTTTACAATAAAATCTTGGAACAATAATGCTAGAAGAAAATGAAACTTATGATTATTGTGAAAATGAATGTCTAACCTCCCCATCTTTTTTTTTATATATATACAATTAGAGATAACTTGAAAGAAAAAACTTGAATGGTATCCTTATTAGGGTTGTGAACTACTTTGTTAACATTGTTGGTGTACACAAGACCTCACGTAAAACAAGCTGAGTGTTCAAAGCTTGTAGTAAAAAAATGTGTGACATCACCAGGAGTATAACATTTAAACCTAATAGTTTTTACTACTAATGGTTCAAATACATGTTACTCAACAGACAATGGTGTAACACTAAACACTTAATTAGTTCAGTCATACTATGTACTTCTGTTATTCTTCTTTCAATAAAAATGATACAATACAAAATTTATGTAAAAAAATAATAATCCTGCATTAATAATTTAAAAAGGTGTGAATCAGTGTTTTAAATGCAGGTTCTCCCTACCTCTTGTTCAACAAACTGTAGCAAGTATGTCCATCCAGTAAAGTCTGCTGGATTATCCTTAACTGCCTGCCAGTACTTTTCTAACTCACTCAGTCCTTTTTTCACAGTTTTGCTCTTAGAGGAGTCTGGACCATCAGTGTTTTCTGGTAGTACAAAGAGAAAAGTTTTAACTTGTTAATACAAGATCAAAATACTTTTTAAAGCCTCCCCTCTTGTTTGCTAACTGTATAAGGAAGAAATAAAGGACACTCTTTAAATTCTTCTAGTGTTAGCTGAAGCTGAGCTTTCACTACTGTAACCAAGATGGACTTATAAATAAGAACAGTAATAAAACCTAGTTATAAAATATGGATATAAAATTATTTTGACATTTAACCCAAAAATGGATGAGTGACACAACTTTTAATTTTGTAGATAAAATAATAAATGCAGAGCATTTAATTTTCTTGAATGAAGCATTGTTTAAGGATAGTTAATTGATGCTAATATAAAACAAGAATCACTTAACTAAACAAAAAGAGAAGTGGCTATAAAAAAAGACATGCAAGTAGATCCAAGAAACCCCTCCTATGTTTCCAAGGGTTAAAGGAATTCAAGTGAATAATATGTAATCATTAGCTATAATATGATAAAAATAAGCCTCTCTTTCTCACAAAATGTCATGAGTAAATTACACATGCAAGACAAAAGGGAATGGAATTCGAATTAAACATGACCCACATAATGCCAAGCAGTGATGTTGCAGTACTGTGGCAAATAGGATTTTTAGAGCACAGATTGGAAGAATGTTTAAAATCTCCGAGTACAGACACCAAACTTTCCAAAAATCTGAAACCAGTGTATGAGAGAGTGTAATTGAGCCAAAACTTGTTTTAATAGTCAAAGGTAGATATAAAGTCATGTAGTTCCACCTATTAAGTAGTAAATAAAAATAACCCACCCATCTCAACAAATATAATGCTGGCATCAGAAATAATGTGCATAAGGTACAGTTTGTTTTCAAATTTACACTGACTTGACACTTAAATAGAACTGGATTTGAAATTTAACATGTTGCTGTGATGACATAATACCCAGTAAATTAAAAACCAACTACATATTTCACAGCTGCAACACTGCCGATTTCCTGAAATTTAAGATGGAGGTGGATATCTGACATGAGAACAACAAATCCTTCAGCACAAACTGTACACATGTACACAAATATTCTGCAACCCTGATGGAATTGCTGCTGCTATAACAGTAAGAAACAAAAACATTGAAAAACATAATTAAACTGTACATTAATTTATTATTATTATAATATCTATAATAGGCATTATCATCCTTTAACTCTTTCAGCATGGGCTTGGTCCCTGGGACCAACCTCGTGACCATTTTGTGTTTGTTATAGTTTTCATGCTATAACTTTTAAATTAGTATGCGTATGTTAACAAAATCTGGTACATTATCAGTAAACACTACAATGCTTTCATACACAAAATATCAAATTTTTTTTTATTGAGTCTTAAGGTTTACAAAGCAATGTTTTTCTCACACCTTTTTTTTTTCACGTGTTCCTGTCCAACGTGCAAAGTAATTTTCATTTTAAGAATAAAAATACTTTTGTGCATCAAAAATTTTCAAATTTCAAATGTGAAATCTTTATAATGTCCAAATAGTTATCAAATGTTTCTTAAAAAATAAACTATATTTTATCTATTTATTTATTTATTTATGAAAAGGTTTGGTCGATTTGACCAATCTCGTAACCACATTAAAATAAAAAGAAATAAATATAAATTGTGCCTCTTTCATTCTTGAATGAACACAAATTATAATACAGAAACATAAATGTTTAGAGGAAATAGCTTAAATCTCATAACATTATACATATATATATATATATATCTTTATTACTTTTATTATATTGAACTTTCAGCCATGCTTGGCTAACAGTACAGAAGTTACAATGACACAGCGCATGTACACTCATGATACCGTATCCAATAATATAAAACTGACTTTCAGTCTTTACAAAGTGACCTGTCTTGGCTGTGTTTTAGTAGACTAGTATTTTGTAAAATAATCACATTTCAGTTATTATACATTAAGTATGTATATAGATTATTGCTATTTTGAAATAAGTTCTCAAACATATTTTTCCTAAGACACAGAACAGTAAATAAAGAAGTAAAGCAAACAATTATCTCTTCTGGTTACAACCTTTATACTCAGTTGCTACTTAATTTAGGTTGCTAAGCCTTTTAAAATTTTGCATATGGAGGATATGACAATTTTTTTAGGTTTTATATACACAGCTGTATTACCAAGAAATCAAATTACTATACCAATACCACAGAATTCCATTATAATTTATCAACCTCAGTAACTATGCTGTATTTCAGTCTAAAAAAATATGAAATTTTGAGCAAACTAAAGACAATCTACCTCCTTGAAATGGCATCCAAAGACGTTCAAATAGCTAAGAAAGCCACTAGGGGGCAATTCCGAGCTTCAGATTGGTTATATACAGAAATAAGTGTATATAATGGATCGTTTCCAAAAATGGAAAAAGGTGGGCAGGGTGCCACTGTTTGATTGATTACATGAGCAATACCTTAGCAAACAGAAAAGATAATACGTTCTTATTTTATATTCTAGCTTGTCAATATCTGTAATTTGAGTTTCTAATTGGTATGTAACTATAGACTTAGTATTTTGACTTCACAAACATCTAATTTGAATCAGTGCTGCATTCAACACACCAAGTGACACAAAAATCGATGTTTAACTGTTTTTTGTATATTTACTTTCAAATTAAGAAACTGAGTAAGATATAATACTAAAATTTCAATTATAACCTACAGTTTGATACCAAACTTACTGACATAAATTCATGAAATAGTAGTTCAATAAAATTTTGAATGCAAGACAACAAACGTGATGACCCATGACCTGTCTGGAAAGGGTTAAAACAATACAAAATCAAAGTGAACTACAGCAAATCATAAAAACAAGAAATACGATAATCTAAATAAAATGAACTTATTCTATTTCATCAGTTTTATCATTGAATAAAACAGACAAGAAGTTTTAGACTGAAAAAGGACAAATTATAATTAACTGTATCAAAAACACCAAGCCAAATAACCTTACAGAACTAATAAGGTTGAGCCTATCATATAATGAAAAACTGAAAAGCATTAGAAAGCGAAGCAAAACTGTGGTACACAAAGTAACAAAATGTTCTAACCAGGTGGTAGGGATATTCAAGGTAGACTTTTCTAAATATTACATAATTATCTTTTTCACTAAGTAAACATTCTGTAAAGTATTCTTACTGAATTTGAAGTTGGCACCAAGCAAATACTTAAATGATCACTCAATACAACAAGCAGTTAAATTACTTCCCTTAGACTACAAGGTTATTAACATAAACTAATACCAGCTGAAACCAGAAACTGGGAAAAATTGAACTAGTTTCACAAAGAAGCCGAGACCAGTTATTCACAGTAAAAATTCTTTAAAACCTATTCAGTTTTAAATTATCAAAAAATCTGAGAGTGCATAAAACAAAGAAGGGGAAGAAAAAAAAAGCCAGATTTTATTCTAAAAACTAATAAGCACAAAATGAGAAAAATACACTAACAGACTTTACGAGATAAGCTGTAATTAGCTCAAAACTGTATGTACATTACTAGAAACTTAGAAAACACATCTGGATTATGACAGAATTAACTGTAAATTCACCCGAGCTTACGGCACACAAGAATTTATTTTGTGATATCTAGAATCATACAGAAAATAGAAATACCATAAATAAAAATTATTATAACAAAATTGCAAAGATCTGTAAAAACTGTATTTAACAAATCAACATCTGCTTTACCTGTAGCCTCAGGTTTTGGTGGTTTTGCTGTATCACCTTTTGGAGATTTTAATTCCTCCTCACCTTCTGGAGGATGCATCTTATTTTCCACTACAGTCTCTATATCAAAACAAAATACAAAAAAATTAATGAGTTTTTTTTATTATAAATCATCAGCACAAAATCTCAATTTGTATTAATTTAATATATCTTAAAAATAAATAAATATTCATAAGTCATATTGAATATCCATATTGAAGTAAAAATATATAACAAGCTTATTTTTACTACATTCATCTTTAAGTTTACACATGTGTAATTCACAGGTTCACACATAAAAAAATTGTTTTTAATTACAACCTTCACCATGTTTTTCATTGGCAAGGATTCTTTATCATCCATGGGAGGTATTTTTCCATAACTGTAATTGGTATGAATGTACAGATGGAGATGTCTTCTAGCATGCATAAATATATGGGTGGAGATGATAAAAGGTTAATAATACTCCTACTATTTATGTGTGTAACCAACTATATCCATTGAGCTTAAGTTTGAAAAAGAG
>NW_013669565.1:72186-80129 GCF_000517525.1 Limulus polyphemus | reverse complement strand
AAAGGAAGATCTATTAGATATTAATTAAATTATAAATATATCAATTCATGTGAATATGACTGAAAAATTTCATTTTTCCTGAAAAGGTGATGTCTATTTACTTAGGACCACGCTGTGTATATATATATTTAAAACAAAACCCATTACCTTAGTCTAAAACCCAATTTATGATGGCAATTTAATACATTAAGATACCATCCAACCGATGTCAGAAATATGTCATAGTTTTACAAAAGCTATTGCTAAGTGTCTAACTGTGAAACAACAACAAATTTATGGAGGTACAGAGTAAACAGAGAAACATTGTGTGGTGTACTTATCAGTGCAACACAAGAGTAAATGATCTTATACACATCTTTTGCAAATACACTTTTGTCTTTGATAAAGAAAACAGTTTCAATAACATTATGGCTATTTATAAGCATATTCTATATTGACTAAACTTAACAGTTTGATAATAAAATATTAATTCAAAAGTAGTTTATTTTTACATACTAGCATAAAATACCCTGTGGGGTTCAAAAGTACCCCTCATAATTCACAAATGCCTGTACTCCCCTATTATTATTATTAATAATAAAACTGTTAGGACATATGCTAGCTTGTGATTGAAAGTATGAATACAGTTTCAATCATAACATCCCTGGGAAATCATGAGGCCCAGGAACACAACATTTAATGACAGATTTAAGTTCAACAACCCTGAAAACCTACCCTTAGACCACTACCCTACCTAGTTGGCCCTCCAGGGCATTTTAGTCTATCAGTACATGAAATGCATGCAATATACATAAACTATTTGAAGCCACTATGTTTGTAAGTATGATTAGATTTACTAACCTTTTATAATTTAAGTGATTAACAATACAAAGAAATAAACCTGTTAGCTAAACATTAATTAACTGATAAAATATATTTTCCATGTTCAGCAAATAATCCAGTGTATAATAGTTATATTATTAAAAGTATTATGGCATTCACATTTTATTTATCTGAAAATGTGTTTCTGATAAAGACTTACTTCTTCATACAATAACTATTCCTTACATGTCTTCCCTTTGATAATTTATGCATGCCACTAGCCTTGAGCTACCTCACACCTGAATCCCATTTTAACATATGCTGTGCTAGTGCATGATGTAATCATGCAACAACAGCCCTCCACCAATAGGAGGGTGACATCCTCCATATGCAGTAGCTCACCGTAAGTACTTGCACTTGAAATTAACTTTACTCTTAGATAAAGCAAGAATTATGTGCACAGGGAGCGTGGAGGAAGGGTGGGAATGTTCGGAATAAGTATGTATCAAGAGTAACCTATTTCTTTGCCTGAAAATGTAACTTCTGAAACAACATCCTTACTTCTCTGCACACTGTAGCTAGAATCCTACAATAATGTGGTGGAAGAGCCAGTACAATTGCAAAAACCTAGATGAGCTCCTTTCAGAGAATGCAATTGAAGTAGAAAGCCCATGGTGTGTGCCATTCTATAGTGGGGCTTACTAGAGGGTCAACAGTTGTTGGAGACAGAATACATCTCGTGATAATCTTTGTCTGGATGGAAGTATGAAAAGAGGAAGACAAAAGAGCCAATATATTTGATATGTGTTCTGTATATACTTACCTTACACACAGAAACAGGGATGAATGTCCCTTCCTGTCACAAGAGGAGAATACCTTGTCTCATCTAGCTGGCCAAACCACAGAGAAATTGGCATACTACATAACCTTTTCTATACAGGTAGAGGTCAAAGCACATGCCATCACATTTTATAGACTTAGATTCAAAATGTTATTAATCTACTATTTTATGAATGTATGTCCATTAATTTCTTAATCAAAAGTAAATATTAAAATTATATTACTAAATATCAACTTTTTTGTGTTTCACGTTGGACATCTGGTTTTGCTCAGATTGTATTTTGGGTCTATAGTTTTTAACAAATTAGAAACTCAAATTCCCAATACTGACAAGCTAAAATAAGAACCTTGTCCTTTTCTATTTGCTGAGATACTATTATATTTAGGAAACCCACCACAGTGGCTCCACCCTCCTCTTCTTTTGAAAATACTCATTTACCTACACCTACTTCTCTTAAGCAGATGTTTATAAATATAAATCACTCATTTTGAACTATCAACAACAAGATCAGCTGGGAGAAGTCCACAGTGAGCCAGGAGACCATTAACAACTGACATGAGCACCTCCCTGTCATCCTGGAAGAATACAACCCCAGAAACATTTTTAACATGGACGAAACTGCCGTCTTCTATCGTGCCCTGCCTGACAAGATCTGTCAAGAGGAGTGATGTGTCTGGTGGGAAGAAAAGCAAGGAGTGTTTGACAGCAGCCCTATGTGTCAACCAGCTCAGAGAGTTTGAGAAAACCCCTGGTCATCGGCAAGTCCCCCCGCCTCTGCTATTTCTGGAACCTGGACACCTGCAGGATCCCCGTGATCTGGCATGCCAACAAGAAAGCCTGGATAACCACCACCATGTTTGAGTAATGGGTCAGGGACTTCATTCACTGCATGTCTATCCAAGGCCACCAAGTCATCCCCTTCCTGGATAACACTCCATCCCACCCCCATGACCTGCAGCTCAGCAATGTCAAACTTATCTACCTGCCTGCCTGCTAATGCCATTTTCTGCCTTCGGCCACTTGACCAGAGCATCATCCAGGCTATGAAGCTGCAATACCACTGCCGCCTCCTCCTGCAGTATGTCATCACCAAGGCAGAAATCGACCGACCCCCAAGCCATCTGCAAGTTTATTGATAAGCTGCTGTCCGTAGTGTCAAAGCCACCACAGTGCAAAAGTGCTTGAAGAGGACAGGCATCCCCCCTCCCCATGGCATTTATCTGTTAATCAAAAATACAATATAGAATTATATTTTTAAACAAGAAATGAAAAAAAATAGGTATGTAAAGATGTTATTACAACATTCTGTATCAAACAGGAACATAGAAAGTTGAGTATTAAGGGTGAGTTGTAGGGGTATGTACTGTGCCTTTGAGGCCTCAGTCTTATCCCAGAGTTGACCCCATACAGTGACACCTGGTAATATAGCTCCCCCCCCCCCCATGCAGCAATTAATTGTTTAGACCCACAGCTGACCAGATAAATGGGGCTGGACTGTACATCATATATTTATGACCATGGTTTCACCAGTAAAGTATGTACCCGATGATGCCTTTACTGCCAAAACCATGGTCGTAAATAAATGACGTATTTGTGAAATGTACAATTGTCTTGTTTTTCCTCAATTTTATAGATAATTGTAAAAGGTGATGTTTCTAATTGGAAAATAGTGATCGCTTATGTGAGTATAACAGTCTAAGAGATTATATTACTTTGCTTACTTTTTACAAAAATGTTAATTTTGTCATAATCTCAACAAAGAAGCATTCCTACATAAAAAAGTAAAAAATACACGTTGAAGCATATGCAAGTTTAAAGGCATTTGTAGTATTTAAACATTTGCCAGTCAACACTGAATATGACAGGTGAATTTTGGTGGAGAAAATCAAAAGCTAAGCTTGAGTTTTAAAATGATGTACCCAAATTATTTCTCTAGCAATATTCATAATATACTAACAGTGTGAAAATAAAAAATTATTGCTTACATTGCACTTTTTCTTTGGCTGCAATACACATTTAAGATTATCTACCTTAGAATGCAACATGTAGACAGTATGGATTAATGACTTAAACTGTTGCTGGTTAAATATTACCTCAGTATGTACCAAGCAGCTTGTTTACTTCACACTGAAAGTGGAGTAAATGGACACACTTTGTGCTTTCCACCTCAGCAGCATGCCTAATATAGACAGATGTTCTTAAATATATATTTATTATACCTATTTGGTATATGCCTATTATGATCCATGTCATTCCTAAAGTAGATATAATTATTATTTCCTGAAAAGTTTATGTAAGGTTATTTACATTAAGCTGCAGCATGGTCTGTTGTACATACAGTAAATTATGTACGTTACCAATCTAGCACATGCTTCAGCTAATGCACTTTTCCATGTTTCTGATGCTTTGAATTTTGAGATTTAAGGCATACTGAAATTGATATGTCTGGGCCAGGAAAACTTAAAGCTACTGATCATTGACATAACAGCTCAAGTTATAAAATCAACACAAGTGAAAGACATTTTAATGAATATTCAGTTAGCGGCCAAAAATCTTTCAGGTAGCAGACCTCACAAATCAAAATAAAAACACATAAGCTGTGGGAATGAAAAAAGCACAAGCACTAATCGGTTACAATTGCCTACCTTCGTGATTTTTTCTCGAAAAACCAAAATATAGTTTTCTCATTCACAAGCAACCCAACCAATCACATTTGTCGAGCCACAACTAACTTTAAGGTAACTTCTTGGAGCTATGTATATTAGTAAATAACAATAATAATATGGAGTTTTCCTTAGCTGTCCAATAGGTTAGTTATTTTGTAAATATTTGAATGTACAGTGTACCCGTTTACCTCTTTCAATTGATACAATTTACTAAACACCCCTACTGGAAAGTAATTGGACATTCCAAGTTTCCAATCACTCTGTGTGGTGACCTCCCCAAACAAAGAGCTAATACACAGTGCGGTCCTAACCAGTAGCGTGAAAAATCCGCGTAGATTTCCGACAAGCACACAGTACTTATCAATTGTTTGGTAATGTACGGTCTGCGAAGAAATAGGTGTGAAAGTTTCGCGATGTGCGGAGCATTGTTTTTTAACCTTTCTTTTGTTCAGTGTATCAACTGACATAAATATAAATAAGAAACAGATGATTTTAACTGATGATACTTTATTCTATGGTGAATAATGTTTAGTGTTGAAAGAAAAAGTAAAAGGTACAGGGTCGTGATCGTAAGCATACTTGCAAATCAAAAGATTGTTGTTGTGAATAGAGTAGTCTGGAAGGTGTTATTTTTAATTTCCAGGCAACCGGTTTTCCGTGATCAGGAAATTCGGTAAATTCTACCTATTACAATTGTTGCCCGATTATGCAATAAATGGCCCAATTCCAACTACCGAACCAATTATCAGTAAAAGCACATTAATTTACTACAAATCAAATAACCTGGTGATTAAATAATGAAAAACATGTTTTACTCACAATAAGGTGTATTATTGTTTCTATTGAAAACATGTCACAATTACAAATAATTAAGCATACAACAAGACAACTTATTTATGTACGTTGTTTGACTAAGATAAAAACAATATTCAACAGACTTGAGTCACAGTATTGTGCAATTACTACCAATCTCACCAAACAGTAAATTTCTCATTTAATGATATTTTTACTTTTGTGAACATAATAAAAAAAAACTCATGTTTACAAATACTGTAACACAATAAAACCATAGTATATTTATTAAATAAAAACATTTATACAAAGAACCAAACATCAACAAAATACCACTATGCCTTCTGCAATCTCCAGTCATGTGACTTCCTTGGTTCACACTGTTTAAATATTCCTGTGTATAGGCAAACTACTTAAACCTGATGATGATAAAACTTCTGATAGTTTTCTTTATTACCCATTCAACCGGTCTCTAAACTTTACAAGCTCACCTTATCTAAAGTTAAAGTTGTCTTCTCATTGAAGACAATTTCTGTAGCTTTCAAAAAGATATAATTTAACAAATATTTTCATAATTCACAAAGGGAACATTTACAGAAACTATAGACTAATTCATGCTCTGTCCACTCATATTTAAACTTTCTTTATAGCCTCTTTCAAAAAGTTTTTTTTTATTAGTAAATGATCAAACTATTTGATGTGGCACCACATTTGGGTTTCAATAGAAGCCTGTACAAAACCTAAGGGAAATGTTTGAATATCAAGAAATGGATAATATAGTTTCAAGAGATGATAAGTTCTTAGTAAAAAATTGACAAGTATCTTATTTTGCTTACAGGCAAAACTTTGCAGCTGTGCAGAAATAAAAATATTAACTTTTTTTTTCTACATAAATTATACTAAATGTCAAAATATGACAAATTTTAAAAAAATGGAGTTAAAACATACTATAATAAAGCAATGATGCGGCCATCTATATATCTATGTGACTTAAATAATAAATACAATGGTGCCATCCACTGTGATTAATGCTTATGAAATGTGATGCCATCTACTGAATGGCACACAAACAAAAATTCATAAAGAAATTTCACACTTTGGGCATTCAAGATTCAGACAATTATAAAAATAGCTGTGGTATTTGCAACAACCATTTATTTATAACAAAACACAACTTAAAAATTACTCTCCTCACAACAAGAACTCAACTTTCACTAGGACTGTACATAAGGGTTTGATTATATCTTTATTGATGTAATGTTTAAATGTATTACTAAAAAAACTGGAGTTCTTAAAAAAAATATTATTTCAATAAAGGTTAGCACTTTTAATATAAAACATTACTGTTTATATCAGTAAAATTTATAAAAATTGAGCTGTGTACATTGAATTATTTTGATGCAATGAGTTGCATATGACTAAATAGCACAATCCGAACACTTTTCCTATGCAGTACTTCCCAGAAAAAAAATACTTTAGTAAATGTTCACTATTTCTAAATTTTTTACAATAAGGTATGAATACTTTGATTACTAATTACTAGCACAAACAGTCACCCGTAGGGCAGCATTTTTACTAGCTGTTTAAATACTTAAAATTAACATGTAAAATTACTTTTACAATTTGTGGCAAACAATGTGTGAAAAGCTAGAGGAAGTTCCATCTTCAGGTACAACAATTTCTCTGAAAGGGGGCCAAAAGTGACCTGGAGAGGGTCACCTAATTTAACCACTCACACCACTATACAGCAATGTGTGGTCAGTCAGTCAGTCAGTACACTAAAATGATGCCAAACAAGGGATGCTTAGTGTTGCAATTTGTACTGTTGTGGCATCAGTAAAACACACACATGCCTTTGAATCATGAGAAGAATTATGCACTCTGTAGGCTACAACACAGTATGACACATGAACTTCAAAAGTAAGAAATAAAAATTATTTGTTACTCTTAATTTTGGTTTTATTTACTCTTGAAACACAACACTTTCAAGGACCCTGTGGAAGTACATCTAGTTTAGGAGTAAGTTATTTTGTTCATCCTAAACTATTGGATATGAAAGTGCATCATACATGGAAAGCAGAATAAAATATGTAACAACCTGAAGATAATATGATTATTAGCATTTCACAGGTACACATGACTACTGTATAAAACTACTGAATTTTTTTGATAAAAATAAACATTTTAATAAACTTCACCACCCTAAAATAATCAACATTTAAATATTTAAAAAGTGACTAGTTTCAACTTTAGGCCTGTATCATGTGTAAGTTAATTGAGTACTTCTTTCATGTTAGAAATAAAGTTTTTCACAACATGTACAAAAATCAATAAATATTTGACAAACAATGATGATTGTAAAAAAAAAATGAGAAATTTCACAGCTTTAAACAATTTTGAAAATAGGAATCTTGTTTTCCAATGCTATAATTATTTTCTAATTATTGTAAATAATTATAGCTATTTAATTTTAATAAAATTAAAAAATTGTTTTTAACATTTTTATTTTCATATCAAGCACATTTTAAATAAAGTTATTTACAAGTTTTAAAATCATTGGAGTATATAGCCTGACTGAGCTAATTATTTGCAGAATATATTAATTAGGGGTGTGGCAATACAGTAATACGTTACCAGTATCGTTTTGTGAAGCCATGATACGATTGTATCAATACATCGTCTGATATGATAAGATTTAGGTATCTTTACAAAATTTGGCAAGCTTTCAGTAAACATTGTCTTTTGTACAGAACAAAACTTACCATCAAAAAAAAAAAAACTTATAACAGTTAAAATAGAAATACAAAACAATAAATACAAATAGAGACACTAAATACCTAAAC
>NW_013669565.1:61518-72165 GCF_000517525.1 Limulus polyphemus | reverse complement strand
GTTTTCAAGAATACTGTGAAACTCAACTTTAGTGTAATGGAAAGCTTTAGATATCTAAAGCATGATGACAATATTATTTCTAAGAGTCTATGAGTGAAAGCAAAGGAGAATATGTTAACCACACTACATGTCAGTTCCAATGCTGAAGAAGCTTTTTGGGAAGTACCACATCTCAGACCAGCTAGGATACAACACAGTAGTGTTCTAGGCACTAAATTAACTGTGTTTACATGAATAGCAACTGTTATGGTGTGAACCAGAATAAGCAAGTGAATTGTAGTTATCAATTTTATTCAAGTCACAAATTATTTTTTTTTACAGCCATAACAAATAGCACAGTGTTATTTATCCTATTTTATCTTTACTTCTTTTTGCCACTGAATATTTTTTAGTTATTATTATTATTTGAACTGAAATGGCTATCATTCACAAGAATTGGAAAACCATCAAGCTGATCTTGTTCCCATAAGATTAAGATTTCCGAAAAAAAGCAGTCATTTTGAAGAAAGTCCTACATAAATAGTTACATTTACCAGTTATGTTAACCTTAATTAAAGTCCAACAAACCAATGTCCCTTTAAGGCCTACTGTCTATGCATATGGATAACCCACACAAGCTTTATCATTGTTAATGGAAAAACTTTTACATGGACTTTTGACTCTCATACCTAACCATAAACATAGTACCCAGAATTCTCAAGAAGATTGCAAATAAATAGCTAAACTTATAGTTAAACAGCATTCTGTTTAGTTTTGATGTAATTGCATTACATCCATCCATACCTATTGAAGAAGCAATAACAGCCATCATCAAACTATTAAAAGAAAATACCACACATCTCCAACGATTATATGTTTTAATGGCAATGACTCTGTTATATTCCAAGTAACAGTTATTTCTTTTTTGGAACTGGTAATTTCCAAGAAATACAAGATGTAGTAAGGACTTTTGAGCTCCACTAGTAGTAGTAGTAGTGTGTGTGTGGTGGGGGGGGGGGGGGACATAAGCATTGGAGAGTCCTGACGAATAGGTCTCCAGAGACAGTGCAAAAGGTGAATTAAGTTCCCTAATTTTTAAAAGCAAACTGATCTCGACTGACTCAGCTCTAAGATCAGCAGGGACTGGCAAATCTCTTTTAGCTTTACTCATGATAGTCCACGAGTAGCGGTCCATTAGAAATATTGTAATATTATTGCATCCAGATGGTCTTATGGAACACCTCATCTCGTCAGAGCCCATTGCAACCAGGAACTGATATAATGGTTGCTAGTGCAGAATTTAAGTACAAGCATATCCAACTGGGCAACACTCGCCACTGAGTGGGACCCAAAAGAAATCAATAGGGACCCTAGAAGAGAAAAGAACAATAACTGTAAGTCAGATAACACATTACCCACCTCCTTGTTAAAATCTGGTAGAGGTAGTCAACACAACCACAGGGGAAAGACAAAGTCCCTTCAAAGAGGAAACTACCAGATCGTGAAGGTAACGAGATATGAACATGTCGGGAGAAGTCCATATACTGGCCCACAAAATCTCCCCCAAGAATAAGGACGGAAACAATTAAGAGAACCAATGGAATGATGAGTGGAAGGAGTTGGACCTTGAAACACAAAGAGATAAACCTGCAGAAGTACCAGTGGAAGTAGAATAGCATCGAGCAACCAAAGACAATAAAGAATGCTGCAAACATACTGTATCAACTCCAGCTTCTAAAGATTCTGGAATACCAGCAAATAAATAAGGCCAAAGAAAAGGCACTTCCCGTAAATCTCGAAGGGCAAAAGTGAATACCTTCCAAGAATACATCAAGACTCAAGTTCCAGCAATAGATGACACCAAGGCAAGTCCCACAGAGAACAAACGTGTCAGTAGTAGTGACCAGTAAAGGGCCCAGTTTGTCGACAAATTATTGAGGCAACTGATGATATGCTTCAGACAAAAGTTGAAGGGAAGAGAAGTATCTTAAAACAGTAGTAAAAGTTAAAACTAATCTGGAAAAATTTTGACCTGATAAAAGAGATAACAGGTTTGTATCCTGGCACCCAATAGATCCAACAACGGAGCCAATCTTTGGATGTCCAAATATATATCATCCTGACATTGATACGCCAGGGCATGTTGTTCAGATAAACGAAAGGGGGGAGGCCTAGCGATACCCTCACGTAACTGTGTTGCAAACCTCCCTGCAAGCACAGCAATATCAGGAGGAGGAGGAAAACTAAGTAATCTCCTTGAGAACGACCGGACAACAAAGCTGGGCTAGACTCAAAAGCAACTGGCTGCATCTCCAAAACTTCACAAAAACGTGTAACTAACTACAAAAGAGAGGCAGAAGATGACTGATCAGAGTCTAAATTCTCCCTCTTGGAGATTAACCCCTAGGCCACATGAAGGAATCAGGTCACGAACAGCTTCCAGCAGCAGACCATTATTTTATGTTTTGATCTAACTTTTACCAAAGATCATTGATCCCTTTAGCTGAAGTTACTGACTTTATGATTATCACATTATCAAAGGTCAAAGCTGTCACATTCCAAAACTTTGTATTTAATGCCAATAATAACTTTACATATATATTCATGGCATATTCAAAGGATAATTATTGGCAAAAATCAGATTAACAACTACTAATATATCAAAAAGTCAGTGCATTTTCATAACTTTCCAACATTTTGTCTACTTTTCAATACTGTTTTCTTTATGTGTAATGGACATTTCAATTTTAGGACATTATACTGATAATAATTATATTACTACTTAAAGCACAAGTGAAAATTATTTTCAAGATTGTGTTGTCCTTGCTCCACTAGAATTGTTTGCATAATTATTCACAAATACACATGGAATTCATTAAGGTTATAGCCTGTATTTGGTTTTGCGAGGTACTTTATTTCCATTCAATACAGATAATGACTGCATAACTAACATATCCCCCTCTAATTAAACATTTATCATAATTTTAGAACCTACATACTCGAAAACAAAGATTTGTCTCATTGTTTGGATACATTAAGTGATTTTTTTTTTAAATTAAATAATATGCTATTCTTTGATATGATGCATTCCAAATCTTAAAAACCTAAATCATGCCCTTTGGATCCTCTCTCTTGTCCAGTCTCCAGAGAAAACATGTCATTGTCAAGAAATTTCAAACTAACCCCATAACATTAACAGGATAAACCCTTCAATCCTAGAATCATCTTGGTACTGTGTAACTATGAGTATGATGTTAATAGAACTAGTATGGTGTTAGCGGAACTCGTACCTCACCATAGTGTTACTCCTAATAAGGGTGGTATTGGTACAAGTCGTAGGATTGAATTAAGTTACGTGTCGTTAGGCCTAAAAATTGGACTAAACTAATGTAATCTAAGAAACACCTATCACTAATTCAAGTATTAACAAGTAAAACAAATAAATTTAAAAATGCATCTGATGATGTTATATGATAACAATATACAAACTAATAAAAACTGTTCAACTTAATGCAAAGCACATGTAAACGTGGATTACCTGGATTCTCTTTTGCGGAGTTCATTAACAATGCGTCCAGTGTTTCGTTTAACCCTAACGATTACTTGATCAGTTCTCCTGGCTTGTTCTTGGCGTAACTAACTGAGTAACTGGTGTGTTACATAGGTTTGTGACGAAAATTATGCAGTAAATAATATAACATTTTTTTTTCAATATTTCTGTTTTTATCATTTATTTATTAAGAAATTGAAAAATAAAAAATATAATAACAAAACTTTTGATTTTATTTTGTTTTAAATAGTTATCAAGTTCTTTTCCGTGAAAAATATCAGGACTTCATGATATGCGCTTTAGAAGAAGTACTTTGACGTGTGTGATGACTAACGTGATGATATCATAATGGTATGAATAACTTAACACTTGAAATATTTTCATGATTTTATTGTTAATTTAGTTACTAACTAGTATATTCCTTATGTCCTAAGTTATACAGCTTTAATTTGAATTCAATCATAGGGTCAATTATTACCATTCCATTGACTTGAACTTAAGTTAATTTAAAGTTGAGTGGACGGACAGTGAGTATTGAAGTTTGTACTGTTGAAATTTTAAGTTCAATAGACTGTTAGTAGTATTAGTATTGCTGGTACTTCAGGCTTCATAAAGTTCATGTGTTTACAATGTTACTTATTTCGTAGATATGCATTTTGAAAAATTTTCTGACGTAATTTAATATGATGAAATCCTAATGATGGCCTTAACTCAAAATAACTGACAATGAAACAATTTATTACTATTAGTTTAGTAATAAGGTACTACATTTCATAGCTCCCAATTGCTATTATTATTATTATTAAACTGTGCCAATAACTAAACAATATAACAATATTAACATACGAACAACAAGACTGTCCCTTCACAATTACCCTAGAGGAAAGTAAAAATTTAACTTACCCTTTACTTTTAAGGAAAGTATTGACAACCTTTCTAAAGTCTTGTTTCATTTTTCTAACAGACTGGATTGCCTTCAGATGTGGAGGCAGTAAAATTAATGGAAGGCTTGATAAATATTTAAATGATAAGGGCTAGCTTTGAGTTTCCTTATAATCTAGTTTAGTGGATGGGACAGCCTAGATGGTCCCTTGTTTTCCTTAACTCTTTCAGAATGGGCTTATTTTCTGGGACTGACCATGTAACCATTTTGTGCTTGTTATACTTTTCATGCAATAACTTTTATATTAGTAAGCATATATAACGAAATTTGGCATTTTATCAGTAAACATTACAATGCTTTCATACGCAAAATATAAAATTTTAATGGTTTGTTAGACAATGTTTTTCTCATGCCATTTTTTCTTATCCCAAGTTGCCTATCTGACATGTAAAGTAACTTTAAGATTAAAAAACTTTTATACATCAGAAAATTTTGAAATTTCATGTGTGAAATCTTTATAATATCCAGATAGTTATCAAATGTTTCTTTAAAAAAAACTATTTTATCTTTTATTTTCAAAAATGAATCTCTGTATGGGTTTGGGTGATTTGACCGATCTCGTAACCACGTTAAAAAAAAATTAGGAAATAAATATAAATTATGCCTTTTTCATTCTAGAATGACAACAAATTATAACACAAAAACATAAATGTTTAGACTAAATAGCTTAAATCTCATAACATTATACATTTATATATCTCTACTATTTTTATTATATTGATCTTGCAACCGTGCCTGGTTAACAGTACAGAAGTTACAATGATGCGGCACACGTGCTCTCATGTTACCATATCATATAACATAAATCTGATCTTTAGTCTTTACAAAGTGAGCTGTCTTGGTTGTGTTTTAGTAGACTAGTATTTTGTTGTCACCCTTCAATTATTTTACATTATACATGTATATAGATTATTACTATGTAGAAATAAGTTCTTAAACTTATTTTTCTTAAAACATAGAACAGTAAATAAAGAAGCAAAGCATACAATTATCTCTTCTAGTTATGACCTTTGTACTCGGTTGCTGCTTGATGTAGGTTAATAAGCCTTTTAAAATTTCACACATGGAGGATATGAAGTGAAATAATTTTTTTTAAGTTTTATATATACAAATGAATAACCAAAAAATCATAATTTACTATATCGATACCATAGAATTCCACTATAATTAATAAAGCTTAGTAAGAAAGCTGTATTTTGGTCTAAAAAATATTAAATTCTGAGCACACAAAAGACCTAATCTACTTCATTGAAATCTGGGTAAAAAAAACAAGATGGTGTCTTAACACATGAAAATGGCTGAGAAAGCCACTAGGGGTACATTCTGCATTTTCGATTGGTTATTCACATGTCATATATTGAAGTAAATGTATATAAGGGGCCATTTCCAAAAATAGAAAGAGGTGAGTGGTGCTACTGTGTTTGATTCAGTACATGAGTGATATGAGGTTCTTGTTTTATATTCTAGCTTGTCAATATCAGTAATTTTAGTTCCTAATTCATATGAAACATAGACTTAGTATTTTAACATTAAAAACATCTAATTTGAACCAGCGCTGCATTCAACATACCACTTGACACACAAAAATCGATGTTCAACTGTATTTTTTAATATTTACTTTTAAATTAAGAAATTAAATAATTTATAATACTAAAATTTGAATTATAATCTACAGTTTGATACCAAACTTTTTGACATAAATTCATGAAATAGTAGTTCGATGAAATTTTGAATGCGAGTCAACAAACACGATGACATGGCCTTTGACCTCTGAAAATATCCCCCCCCCCATATATATGAAAGAGTAAAACTTCCTCAGTGATCAGAGTTGAAAGATCAGTGACATTTTTTCTAACAACAGTTATTAGGTCATGCTGAATAACAAACAAAAGTTTTACTAATTTCACAGAACACATGGATTTATTACATGCTGCTCTAATGTGAGGCATTTTCAAGGAAGTAATATTTGTGGTGTAACTAGGAAAATATTGGAAGTGTAAAGAATATATGGGAAATTAAAAGGAAAAATATTCACCTCCTGCTAAGAGGTAATGATGCTAGGTTATAAAGTGAATCTTGTTCCCTCCACAGATTACAATGTGTGATGATAAATGTTCTGGAATCCCACCAGTTTGCAGTTGATCTCACAGTAGTCAGTAGAAAAATTGTTACATATTTCAAATGCTCATATCTATCATGATCAAACTGTTGTAAAAAGAAACTTCTATTTGGATTTATGACCACAACTATTACTAACAGTGATGGTACCCAATTGATAAAACAATGCATTCTAACCTTTATAACTAGGAAGGTAAGAACAGTTTTAGGGACTTTAAAATCTAAATTTATAAAATATTAAAGTCAATAGTGAATTTGTATAAAGCACAAAAAGTGCATCCCATGACAATTAGAAAACAAGTTGACTAGACCCTATTTTATCCCGTGTAAAACAGCAGTTAAATCTGTGACCAGTGGAGTTTGAACAACACTTAACAGGCATACAGTACTTATATCTTAATCATCTCTGTTCATTTTTATTTGATGAAACAAACTGCAAGTCGAATCTTTAAAGAATAGCTTGTATAATATGTAGCTAATTAATCTTTTTCTTTTATTAAGAAAACATTGCCTTATGTTGTAGAACTTGAACACTTAGCTCTTTTAAAAAACTAAAGTTGTTTATGGCTAATTATTTAGTAGAAGACTACTTAAAATAGATGTAATTATACTGAATAAGAGGATTGTTAATAAATTGTAATATTTTCTAACTCTACTCAAATTATTTCAGTACACTTTCAAGTTTAATAATCTGGCCAAATGGACTATCCAACAAAAGGACTAAATAGGCTGGATTCCAGATACCCTTTACAACTCTTTTTTTGTGTTCATGTAGAACTAAGAAAAGTTAATCAATTTCTGTCTCTTAGAAAGGTTTTACCAAAATGTAAAAAAAATGACAAAAGAAACTAAATATTTTGAGTCCATAATGCCCTTATAAACTATTCCTCATATTTTCTCTTTTTTACTTTCTTCTGAACAGCTACTACATTGTTGAAAAAGAGATATGGGTTTAGGAAACAAGTTACTTCTGAGCCAAGCAACAGGTTACACTGTGACCTTTTTGCTCTCCTTATGTGTGGTTGTTCCTTTGAGCATCAACATAAAAAATTTCAAGGGCCATTGTTTATTCTACACCACTGGCTACTTTGACAATGATGGAGGTTACCTACGAGCCTCCTGGGCTTCTCCAAGTTATTGTAGCTTTGTTCTGTTTGTGGGAATAATGATGATGGTCATGTCTGTAATTCAAGTGGTTCGCTTTTCAGTTTTTCTCTTCAAGGGAGTAGACAGGTAAGGTTGAGATTATAATATTTTTGATAGATCTGGTTTGTCCTACTGGTGGCCTGTGAGGTACTCTTAACCACCAGGCAAAAATATAAAATAGAGTTTATTTACTTTTAAATCCTTTGACTTTGAGGCTTAGTTATTTAACATTTGTTACCTATTACTATATTACTGTGGATTTTAATATTAATAAACTTGATACATTTTTTTGTTCATAGCTAAGTATCTAACCTGAGCCATGCTCAAAATACTATGTAACTCATCACTAGCTCAAAGTTGGACAACCCTGTGATATTAAATTAAACATGCCTATGTTATGAAACTAGAAAAGTATTTACATTTTATCTGTTGCTTGGTCAGTTTGCATGCAACCCTAATAAGTATAACATACATACAGCACTAATGAGTAATTATACTATACAATATGAATAGCTTTGTATCCAAACTGCACTATAATTAAGCAGTAGTTATGAAATTTGGGATTTAATCACTGGTGAAAGGTAACATATACATGACAAACCCAGGATTATAAATTTTTCTGTAATTGATGACATTATTTTTAAAGTGTGTCAAAACCCAAGATGATAAAGCTACAAAATCATAATAGCTGATGAAAACAGTAATATGTAGATTGTCTTGGTAGATGTGTTTCTTCTCACAAGTTGTCATTATGAAAAGTGAAGAAAGATTAATGATAATTTCCTCTGTAAACCATTTTATATTTTTAAATTACACAAATTCTTCTCTTTCAGTTCCTTTCTGTCTGCTTTTCTGGACACAGTGATTAACTTGCTGGTGACTGGCTTTATCTTTGTAGCTTCTGTCATTGTAACTGGAGGTCTCCATACCTGGTGCAATACTGTCATGCAAAGGTTTCCCTCGTAAGTTACATGTTTTCGTTGCATTCAAGTTATTGATATACTTTTACTCACTGTAGAGTTTGGTCTGTTAGGATATTGCCAAGTTGTTATATAACACTAACTTATCATTTGTAGAAAATAAAAAGCTATTAAGAATTTCATTTGATAAAAAATGCAGTTTCTGTTAAGTGTGTATTTCATCTCAGTTTGGATCATGGAGTTTGTGGGTTTTCTGGGTTCAGCTGTTTTATCAGTTCACAAGTTATGCCGATCCAATCAAAAATAGCCATATATAATAAACAATGATTTATATTACATATACCATCACTTCATAATTAACAGCATAATTCATATAAACATTGTCTCTCTTATTTGTTTTTTTTTGGTGTACAATGAAACAAATTATCTGTTAATAGGAAATGATGAGTTGTGTTGACCTACATGTATCCAAAAGCTTTGAACTTCTTGAGAACCTAAAAGTGACTCTTCTCAGTACATATAATTGATACCTGCTAATCTTATGATGTTTTAATTGGTTAGATGTGATGATGCTGAACTACTACAGATTGATGAAAAAGATGGGATTGATACTTTTGGTTTTTACATTCAAATGGGAACAGTTCAGGTATGTACTAAGTTCATACTTTTCTGTGTAGTGTGAAATTCAGCACAAGGTTCATAATTCTCTGTTCAGATGCTTCTTTTAACTATGGTTGGGAAACTTAATTTCATTCTCTTATTATTGTATAATTTTGAATAAAGTTTTTAGTATCACTCCCTGATCTTAAAATGTTTTAGATGTTATTGTGATTGTAAAAAATTATCAAAATATACCAGTTTGTTGCCACTTTTAAACTTGTGAAATGTGTCTTGACAAAAATACATTGTTTTTACAGTTCGGATCATGGAGTTCATGGGTTTGCTGGGTTCTTTTAACTGTTCTGTCAACTTGCAAGTTATGCCGATACCACCAAGAGGAAAATATTCGAATTAGTATGGCTCGAGAACGAAGAAGACTATTGGACCCATCTCAGTGTCCATCTTACACTAATCCAGCAATGGCATTTTAAATTGGTGGAAAATATGAAAGGAGATGTAATGAAATTGGCACAGTATTATGTTTAAGGCAACCAGGAGAAGCTAATACTTGTATTTATACAAGGCTGTAAAGACACTATGAGCATTACAAACATATCACTTAACATGTGGCTGTAAACAGTGTTGTAGATGTTAGTGATATGTACACTTCCATTTTGATTTTGAACATGTTTTGTAATGCCTGCATAACCAGCTTAGCACTATACATATATTACTGATGATGGGTAGTAAATTTTCATGTTAGTTTATAATAGGATAAGATTTTGTTACTGTTGCTAACCAGCTTATAATAGACAGTTCACTAAAGCCAAAAAGGTAATTTTCATGCTGGTTTTTAGCACATTAATGTTCTGTTACATTTGATAACCACTTTGTCACTAAACATTTTGATGCTGATAGACAAAAAGTTACAGAATGAAGGACCAGGATAAAGATGTATCAGATAATAAAAAAACAAATCCTGTAGTTATGTACAAATTGGCTGTTCTTTTCACATGATTAATAATATTTGATATAGAGCCTGTGATTACCAATACTTTTACTTTGTAATATCTATTTAAAATGTTATTTTTGGAGAGATAGATGCATTATGTACTTTACAGTATTTGTACAAAAATGTATTACTCAAACACTTATCACATTAATTATATTACTTGTTTTTAGAAAATGATAATTCTGCATATAACACTATTCTTGGATTTTCCTCTGAGATCCTGTGTTTGTGGTGTTGTACATTTTTTTAGTTTTCTCAAACTCAGAGTTTATTAAAAGTATTTGAAATCATATTTGTATTTTATTGAATGGGCATAATGAGAATGAGGTGTACATTTTTTTATTATTTAAGCTGATTATTACAACAAAATACAATTAGT
>NW_013669565.1:59790-61261 GCF_000517525.1 Limulus polyphemus | reverse complement strand
TACCCATTTAAGCCGTCTCCAGCCATTATTAATCTCAAAGTGGGTTCCTCGTCATCGAATTTACTATTGATTTGTTATTCCATTAGTAGTGTATCGTATATAAACAACAGATTTAAAAATATGCAAACAACCTAAGAAATGTGAGGTCTATACCATTCTTCAGACCGTGGAAATATTGGACTTGTTGTGATGGCTCACATTTTTGTATAACAAGTTCTGTACTGTTCATTGCCTTTTGTAAGATTTAAACAAACTTCTGCTGTTGTCACTAAAAAATTGAATGTATGCTCTAAACTTTACAACAATATTGTTTGAATTTAGGTGTAATTGCTTACATTTTGATAGATAGTCGTTTAGTATAATATATTGCTTAACATTGAGTACTTCTATGTAACTGTTTAATACAATTATCCTTAAATTTACATCTCAACCAAAAATATGAATGAACAGCTCCACTAAAGTTGTGTATGTTAACTTATCTAATAACATATTGCTGTAACTAGGGTTACTTCCAAAAAATTTTGCAATTTTAATTCTTAATTTTGGAATAGATCAAGAAAAAAAAAGTCAATTTGAGTGCCAAAAAGTGTGGTGTTAATCTGTGTGAGATTAGTAAAAGAAGCCATTGGAAATTTTTTTACCAGAGTTAGCTAATGATTAATAAAGATGGCTAAAAGCATCAATGTTTATTGATTTTTTCTTCTATGTGTTTTGAGAAAACTGTAAATATGGCTTCAGGCATTCTTTATAAATCACTGTTAATCTTACTAGTAGTACTACCTATTGGTGGCATGTTGACCACATGAATCTCTACTAATTCTTGTATTGGTGTTATGTGTTGTTTTTTATTCTAACTGCAAGAATGTCTGTTGAGATAGCATAGTATCATCAGTATGCAGTTGTATTAAAATAATTCATTTTCTAGAGCACTGGTATTTTAACAGCAACTACACTACAATCATGTTTCAGGATCTAGTGACTATTACCAGTTTCAGTTCAAAAACTGCAAGTGTATTATTTCCAATAAGAGATATTTTAACAGTAAAATATTTAAAATAAAATTCAAATTAACTTCACTACTATGAAAAAAATTATTTGAAGATTTAGGATACAAGGTGGTAGCACAGTATGTTAAAAGGAATTATGGCTCTAAATAAAACAAGTTGTAAAAAGCTACTTCCTTTTTAGGTGTTGAATAAATGTTCCTGCAGTATCAGTATTGTAAGTTTTAACTGTTCTTTTAAATATAATTTATTCAAGTTATTTTTTTATATAAATTCTAGCTCATTCTGTGAGTATTTGATATTGTGATGTTGTATTTCTTGATATATTCTTTTGTAAACTCTCTTTGAAGCTGGCTTACAGTATGATATGAACGTGTAAATCCAAAAGTGATTGTTTTATTCATCTGTAGATGGCCAGTATAAATAAATATATATATATATATATGTATATATATATATATATATAC
>NW_013669565.1:58370-59780 GCF_000517525.1 Limulus polyphemus | reverse complement strand
TATATATATATATATATATATATATATACAGTGTAGCCCCATTATAACACGATCATTGGGGTCCATAAAATGTAATCGCGAAACAAGCAGGGTCGTGCTAAATCGGGGTTCAAGAAAATCACTGTTCAAACTGACCCAATGTTGACCTAACATCCTAAAACACCTCTATTTTCACTCTCTTTGACTAGTTCTTTACACCTTCCCTTTATGGCAAGTAAATTACCTCTGAATTAAAGAATTTTGTAAATTAATCATTGTTGTTACAGTAGAAATTAAAACTCAAATTATTTTTTAGTAGGCTTTTTAATAAACAAAACAACAAATAAAAAGGTTCAAAAAGGCCCGGCATGGCCAGACGGTTAGGCACTCGACTCGCAATCTGAGGGTCACAGGTTCGAATCCCTGTCACACCAAACATGCTTGTCCTTTCAGCCATGGGGGCATTATTATGTGACAGTCAATCCCACTATTCGTTGGTAACAGAGTAGCCCAAGAGTTGGCGGTGGATTGTGATGACTAGCTGCCTTCCCTCTAGTCTTACACTGCTAATTAGGGACGGCTAGCACAGATAGCCCTCGTGTAGCTTTGCATGAAATTCAAAACAAACATTCAAGAATATTAGCAATCATCATTTGCAGTTTATTGCTTAAAAAACTGATTGAGTATTCCTTGCTTGAATGTAGCATGTCTCTGGCTTCGAGCGAAATCTAGAATGCTTCTGAGTTGGAGGATTTTTATGTGGTCCACCTCCTGAGTCTCCAGCCAATGGAGGCTAGCCTCGAGGTGTCCAATGGCTTCAGACACTTTTGGTGGTGGTGATGGAGGCTCTTCATTATCCTCTTCTTGTGGCTCGAGAACCAGTACACTTGCCTTCATCGGTGCTATAGTTACGTTACAGACGATCTCGGCATCCGTCAAGTGCTCATATGTTGGGCATTCATCGTCAACACAGTGCCACTGGTGTAGCTTTTCTTTGCTCCATTCAGACAGCTGCTTTGCCTCACACACATCTTCCTATGTGAAGCCGTACAAATCTGTCTTGTCATCATCATCTTCTGTGGTGGATTGCTGTGATGAAAAGGCTAGCCCCTAGCATTTCTCTACACACGACGAGCCGACTGCTGCCTAGGCCTTCCCACCTAAGTGGCTAACTTCCTTCATGTTCAGGCTTTTCGGATAGGCTTCAAGCATTGTTGAAAGATTTAGTGAAAAAAAAACGTTTGAAATGAATTTAGGAGGTTTTATGGATTACACAAAGGAAATTTGGGATTTTTTAGATGACGAAAAGTATTTTTAATTTTGACATGAAAATCACTTTGCACTCAGACTAGTTATAAAAAAAGAATCAATACTTCATTAAAAAACCTGATTTTTTGTGTGCAAAAGGCTTCTAATGTTTACTGTAAGTCT
>NW_013669565.1:41900-57447 GCF_000517525.1 Limulus polyphemus | reverse complement strand
AGGTTATTGTTACGAGGTTGGTTCCAGTGACCGAGCCCATGTCAAAAGAGTTAATGACCCATCACGTTATATTCGAATTTGCATAAAATCGGGGTTTCACTGTATATATATATATATTTCTTTGTGTTTTTGAGTTTTCTGTATTTTAAAATATACTGGTATTCATCCAAACAAAAATATGATTTAAGTAACCTTATAAAGGTTTACATTCAAAAAATATAAATATTTTGTTCATTTGGTAAAGAGGAAATAAGAATTTGTGTTAAATATTTTTTAGAGATTAATCTCTCGATCCCTGTAAAAGTCCCATTCCCAGTGCTACCTTTTATAAAAATTTCCCAATTTTCAAAAAATTATCTTGTGAATTTGATTATTTTGTGTGATAGAAACAGGAAATTTCACATAAAAGGCTTAATTTTCTAAATAAATAAAATGATTGCTTCCCCAAAACACAGCACTTGCTTTTCATTGTTAACCTTTGACTGTATATAAAGCTAGAAGTGAGAAAAGAAATAAATAATTTGTTAATGTATGAAATTATGACCTTACCTAGAAGGAAAGTCAATATTGAAAAATAAATATTTGTGTGATTAGTTCACGCACATTTTCTATAAACACAAGATTATTAGACATAATAAACATCACTTAAAATTAATGAGAATTTATAATTCAAAAAAAAAGTGTGATAAAAAATAATGTATTCTATTGCCTATAAGTCAGATGTTTAAATAACTGTTAATCAATACATTTCTTCATATTATAGTTTTGATACAAGTATGTGTGTGTATATTTATTTTTTACATTTAGTAACTTTGTCACTAAGTGTATTTGAAGATTCCCCTTTTAAGAAAGTATACTGATATATTTTATTATCTCACAACCAAGTAGATTTAGACTATAGAAAACAGTAGTTAAAATGTGATGAGTCAGTTTTGAGATCACTACAGCTGAAGGCTGTTAATATTTGTTTTCTTTTTCTTGTGAAAACAAAAAAAAAAGAAATTAAAAAGTTAAGGCTTAAATGGCTGTTATTGTTTAAGAGTAAGAATTAACTAAATTCAATTTTGTAGTTAGGCTAATGAGACTGGGAACAGCTATTTTTATGGGTGGATGTCATGAGAATTTCAAAAGTATACAAGTATAGAATAATATATCAAATATTAGTACAATATATACTCTACAAGGGCCCCCCCAGTGGCACAGCAGTTTGTCTGCAGACTTACAATGCTAGAAACTGGTTTTAATACCCATGGTGGGCAGAGCACAGATTTCCCATTGTGTAGCTCTGTGCTTAATTATGTTTGAATAAACATCAGCTTCTGTAGAAGGTTGAAATGATGTAACCCAACCATGTTATATTTTTCAGTATTTTAGGAATTAGGTAATATTAGATATATTATTATTCTCATTTGTAATACACATGTTCTTAGAGTATTTTATTGACATTTATTCTCAAGTTATTAGAAATTCTAATAAGATAGTTAATGTATGTATATATATATTTTGGGTATAAATAGGCTTTTTAGTAATAATGTTTACACATAAAATTAAGTTTCAGTAATGAAAAAAGTAACTGTCACCCATTTAAAATTATAATAAAATAAATGTATTTTTTATCTTTCACTACAAAATTAATGAGTGAAAATTACTTATTTTGTAAAAAATATCTACATTTATAAAACATTGTGCATCAGCTTATTAACCAGCAGTACATGTTTTGGTTGGAGCTCAGAAAGTTTGCTTTTGCCCATCTTTGCATCAGGATACTCTTCAGAGAAAAGAATGAAGACCTCTTTGGTAGAGGAAATCGGGTGTCTTGCTTTTGTCTTTTCTTTAGTGCCATCCTCTTTTCTGATGGTGACTACATACATCTTTCCTTTCTGGTGCCTGCCTGTTTATATCGTCTCTCATGAAATTGAGTAACCAGGACAACTGTCTCCTGAGCCAGTGGTTGAGCACCTCCTCAACAACCTCACATCTGGCTTGGTGCATCAGAGTGGTCATCATCAAGATCAATGCACTTGCTGAGGAGTTTACGACACACAGCTTTCTTGCATTTTAGTGTTTGCAGCAAGGCTGGGGTCACAGCCTGCCTAGAATTAGTAAGTGCTTTTCCCAAGGCACTGGCACTCTTGAATGGTGGAAGTGATTGTGCTTCAGCTCTTGTTCACAGTTCTCCATTTGGCTACACGCTTCCAAGCCTCCTTCTATCAGGTCTCTCTGAGCATCTCTTGCACACCCTTTGGTAGCTTGATTTCTTGCTCTTTCTTTCTGCATCTACATTTTATTTGGTGCTGCACATTCTTCTTATATTTGGCATACTGCTCTTCATTCACCGTAAACTTTTGTCTCCTTTTGGCCTGTCGCTCTGCCGTGCTCAGTGGCATTTTTAATCTCAAGGAGAAGAAGACTGGTAATCAGATTCAACTTTTTTTTTTTACATGTAGATGGTATATACATGTACTAGTACTTTCATTTTATCAAAAACTGGTGGTATGGGATTAAATCTTAATAATTTCAACCAACAAATATGTCAATTTATTATTTAGATTTGATTCTGATCTGCTAAATCTAGTTCACAAATTTCACTACCCCAGTCATGCTTGTTGAATATATACCACGTGGTCATATATTTCACTAGGCAATAAAGTTTAATCGTATATAGTTTGTTTTCTCAAATCAGTTTATTATATTTAGTTAAAAACAGTGATATTTTGCCATAGAAAACATTCTTAGGTTTATGCATACCTGTTCAGTATGCATGATGCTGATTAAAACTTCACTGAAAAACTTTACTGTAGGCAATTGCAGTCAGCCATCAACAGTGAGCTTGGAGCAGGAAGTCTAGAGCACTGTGGATAATATTATAATTAATTAAGCTGTTTAGGGTGCCATCTATTTTCAGAGAACATAATTAACCTCTGCCTTAAGATTGCACTGATGCGAGGGCTCTGTGAAGCTCTGCTTTTAGTGACTTACAAATCGTGACTGACATTACAAAGTGTAATGCATGTCTATGATGCAGAAATACCAATATAAGAACCATTATTACCATTTCTGACTCAGTCATAACCTGCTGTAGGGAAATTGTTACTGGTTGATTTTAATAAATGTTGGATTTTGTGCCTGACATTACATCAGTAAAATACAGCTCTCTTTTGAACTAGTTACTGAGAATATGCAAAGAGATAGGCAGTTTTAAACTTACATTTTACCTTACTCTAGCCACTAACTTAATCACAAAATATAGATTTTATGAATCAGTAGTCAGTGCAGTGGTACAGGAAGGTCCAGATGTTTGGTTATTTCAGTTTTAACACACCCCAGCATGTAAGCACCAACTTGTGAAGGCTGGTAACCAGGTAAAAAAGAAAAATTTGAACTTGAAGTGTTTGTTTCAAGAAACTGTAGGGTCTATTCTTTCAATTTCACCAGATGGTTGTTCCTAATTATGATTTTATTTTTTTCATCTACATCCTCTTCATTGTGCAAGTGCCCAATTATCATTTAAAGTAAACTACATATAAATTATGTATTTACTCCTGTCAGCCAACAACATGAAGAATGTGTAATAATAATAATACGTAGCTGCTTTTAGTCAACATGTGACTCAATTACATTTATGTAAGTACCCTTATCACTTAAGTATGTATGTTATATAATCACCCTTGTCAGTGAACAACATGAAGAATGTGGCTACGTATTATTATTATCACATATTCTACATGTTGTTCACTGACAAGGGTGATTATATAACATACTTACATAAATGTAATTGAGTCACATGTTGACTAAAAGCAGCTACGTATTATTATTATGCTTTTAGTCAACATGTGACTCAATTACATTTATGTAAGTATGTTATATAATCACCCTTGTCAGTGAACAACATGGAGAATATGTAATAATCCTTATCAATCAACTATGCATAGAATATAGCTACAGTAGCAACTGTGTAAAAAGCAGCAGTTGTGTCATGCATCAATTCTCACTTATCACCTTTTACGTGAATATCAAGATGCATCACATTGCATGCCATGTAAAAAACTGTTTTGTGCAGCAATGTGTATTTTGTCTAGTGTTTAGCTGTAGCTAAGAAATGTCATTATTGTGGGCATATCTTCTCTTTGTGAGATTGCACAACTTTCATTTTGTAATATTACAAATGTACATGAGTTAAATAACATTTATAATAATCACATTTCACTTATTTAATCTATTTCACACCATAACAGTTATTGTTCATGAAAGTTGATGATATAAATAGTGCCTAGACCACTACTGTGTCTGAGGTGTTCCAGCTGGCCTGTTGAGTACTGGTATTGGGCAGAAGGCCTCGTACACACTGGATATGGCAGATGTTGTGTGACTGACATATTGTAACATATACTTCTTTACTTTCACTCATAACTTCTTAGAATTACTGTAAATCCATAAATTTATTTAAAAGGCAGAAAAAACAATAATAAAATCACTGCTTTACTTAATGTTGTATTTAATACTGTATTTAAGTTTATTCAGTGCAGTTTATAGAAAGACAAGTATTATATAGGTTGGATGAATTAACAATTGAAATGGATTTTGTAAAATACAATAATATCTGGAAAATTCTTTGATTAATTAAACATATATCTGTTACTAACTGGATTTTCCTAAGCATACAAATTATACTGCTGACTAACTAATAATTAGCCAACAGACATATTTCTTAGGATTTGTATTGTTAATCATTTAAATTTAAAAAAATTAATAAATCCAATAATTCATAGAAACAGTGGCTACAAGCAGTTTATTATCTGTATGCAGCTACGATATATTAATTTATTTATATACAAGCTACTTTGAAATTATTTTATATTTCATCATCAAAACTGTCAAGTTTTGTTGAAGTTAAAATATGTTTATAAATAATCACATTATTTAAACAGTTATCAGTGCTGCTTTCAGATTTATTAATATTTAATAAGCACAATTTACATAAATATGCACATATATTGACTTAAGTAATACAAAAATCAAAATTAACAACAATTTTGATACATGCTGTGAAAAAAACTGCATGTAAAAAAGTTAAAGTATTATCATAAACATAAAAATGAATATTAACATTTGGAGACATTCTGATTTAAACTGTAAGCAGCTTTTTTCTTAGTATATTTATAATGTCCTTGTAATTTATTGACTATTATGGGGACAGGCATGGCAAAAAAAAAAAGTAGCTGTTCTATTACATTAAGGTTCATATTTATGTACCTAATGGAATTTTAAAGATAATGGATATTTTGTGCTATCTGGAAATGTACGTTATCTCCATGGTGATCGAAGTAGTGTTATTGACCAGAAACTTTGGTCACTCTGGTGTTTTGTTCTATTTTCCAGCTTTCCATAGATCAGATATACAGGGTGATCCAATGATTGATATCTCACTGATTTATTATGAGAAGAATATAATACACTAATAATTTAAATTGAAATTGAACACTTGTCTTGCAACAATGTCAGAACACCTGGCTATTTTGTGCTATCTGGATATGCATGTTATCCCCATGGTGATCGAAGTAGTGTCATCGACCAAGAACTTTGATCACTCTGATGTTTTAATTTCCAGCTTTCCATAGATCAGATATACAAGGTGATCCAATAAGAGATATCCAACTGATTTATTATGGGAAGAATATAATACACCAATCATATAAACATGCATCAATGAAATTGAACACTTGTTTTGCAATAGTGTCAGAACACCTGGCTTTTAACAATGTCAGTTTTAAGTTTCCACATGTCTTCCAGCAACTTCCTTGCACTGTAAATGTCTCATAGTACACACTCTCCAAGATCTCCGGGGTTATCTGCCTGCAACACTGGATGATTCTGTTTTTGAGTTCATTGGTATTCCAGAGAGTTTTGGCATATACTGTCCTTAATGTAACTCCACAGGATAAATCCAGTATGTTAAACTTAATGAGTGAGAAAGCCACTTCATTGGGCCATCTCAATATTGATGGTATTGTTTGAAAAAAAGAATGGTCCCACTAACTGTAATGTTAATTAGGGGGGTCTGCATATGCTGACACTCAGAAATTGGTTGCTGTGTTCCCCATATAACACAGTTATGTTTGTTGACACGGCCTCATTTCAAATGAACAGCATTTCTTCAAATCCTAACATAGCAACCATTTGTTTTGAAGCTTGCACTCATTTTGGGAAATCTGTGTCCTTAAATTGATGCAAAATCTCAAAACACTAAGCTCTCGTGTTCAGATCATCATGCAAAATCAGGAACACAGTTCAATTCCAAACCTACTCTTTGGATGAACTTCTGTGGCTGTTCTGCAGGACATCCTGCACCCTTAGCATATTTTCTTTTGAGCATACAAGACGTCGAGTCTTCCTGGATGTTGTTTAAACAGACCCACTTTTTGTCTAATTTGTAAATTGTTTTCTGCTGAGAGGGAGAAAGTCTCTTCAAACAAATGCTGTGTGTATGCAACTGAACCATGAACTTTCATCCAACCCATCACTTTTTTTGTTTCCTCCACTGTTAGATTGGAAGTCATCCCATCAGTATTTTGCCCAAAAATAAAATATGGTTATTCTTCCCATAAAAAATCAGTAGAGTAGTTCTAGTTGGGTCACCCTGTATTTTTTTTTTTATCAGAATGTTTTGCCTAACTAGTGAGATTTCTTCAGCAGGTAGAATTTCAAAGCATATTGACAACACTGGTACCAAACACTAAAATAGGCAAATTAACATGTGAGGGAGAATGCAGAATAAACCATTGACACTACAGCTGTATTTTATTATAGTAGTTACACATTAAATAATTAGTGCAAACAACACTTGATTATATTATTGAATATTTATAAGTGCACAGACATACTTGGGTACAGAAATACGTAATAAAGCTTTTCTGTACCTTAAGTAATGTGCAGAATTGACGAGATCCTGACTAAAACACCAATTTTTCAAAGTGTTCCTACTTTAACTCACAAAAACACGATTTGAAAAGTTATTTTCTTACTTTTTCTACATTCCCCACCAGTAGCTTGACAAGATTTTATTACAGTGAGCATTTAAAGCCTTGGTTACTGACTGTAATTGGCAAGTACAAACTTGTTATAGTCTACAAGCAACTCCAATGTATAAATAAAGGTATAGCTCAATAAAAAAAATATACAAAAAGACACGCCACTAATGAAATGATCCAGATAATAAACTATTTTTGTGAGGTCAACTAGTTGGACAATAAGAGGATGATCGCAGTTAAGTAGAAGTAGCTTAGTCACCTGAAATACAACTAGTTCATAGTGGATGAAGTGTTGATACAGTTCCAGGCACATCAGTGAACAGTGTCTGCACAACCAGGTGTCCAAAACAAACAGAATGGACTCTTTTGTTTGTTGAGGCAAAGTACATGGGCTACAATGGCAGAGTAGCTAAACAAAGGCCACTTTCCACTCCAGGCAATCTGATTATATGTCAACAACAATGAGCATCACTGTTGCTATTACACTCTCCTGTTTTTCAGGACACTGTAATTATTTCTGATGAGTTTAAGTTTACACAATACTTGGACAGTAGAAACAACTTCGTTTGGTGACTATCACCCTAAAATCTTTTGTGGAAGAGTCTATAGTCCTGACAAAACATAGCACTATATTTGTTATGGTGTGATGTGTCATTTGGGCGGCTGAACAATCACAGCAGGTGGTATTTGATGGGACTGTTACTGCTGCTTGATACAATGCTATGCTCAAGTAAGGCCTTCTACCTTATAAACTAATGATAGCTTACCAGACAAGACAGCATTTTCATGCAAAATAGATTTTGTTTTAATTCAGCTTGGAGATCAGGACATTACCATTCTCCCATGGCCATGCCAATTGCTGGATATGAACCCTACTGAACATGTCAGGTCTATCCTTGATCGTTCGTAGCAAATGTTCCAAACAACCAACATCGATGGACATCCTCATCAAAATTCTTTACCAGGAGTGAGGTGCAATCCCACAGGCTTAGATTTCAGATCTTGTAAATATGATGTATAACTATGTTTCTGGTTTAAATATTGTAAAGGGAAGATCCCCTAGATATTAATGCCAATCTTGTTCCCTTAGTTTCACATTTATATAATACAACAGCATTCTTTCTGGAGTGGGTTTCTCTTTTCTTATTAGTATGCTATGTGTCTATATGATATATGTAAAACATTAAATATTTTCAATTGGCTAACTTTTTTATTTTTCTTTCCAATAAAATGCATACAATCAATATAAGAATGCTTATTTCATGTTCTCTTCTCCGGTTGTTTAAAATAACTTTCACAATATTTTAAGTTACATTGAATTTCCATATTCATTTTCCATGATAATTTCACATTTATAAGGCTACAATGTATGAAAAAATGTTTAGTATCATAAAATAACATATATAAAATATTAGCTTGCCCAACAAAGTTGGTTCTATGTTTAGACTTCTTACTATGGTAACAGTCATTAAATATGGCCTATTTCTCGCAGGGAAAAAAAATTAATATTTGACATAAACACAGTCCTTTATCTTCTGTGTAGGGGAGGGAGTTCAGTAATTAATATTATATTTATTTTTGAACAAAATGCTAAATATTAAATACCTTCATTCTAAATTAAAATTACAGCATTAATGTGTATCACATTATAATAATTTTGTACAATGCCCTCCCAAAAATGTTAGAAATTACATTCAGATAACAATTCCTATGTACTGACACATTACTAGCTTGTAGAGTTGTTAAAGAGTATAGTACAAGGTTTTTTTTTATCACATATCTCTATATAAAATAAAGGATTTTTTCCCACAGATATTGACATTGTAAATCCTTAGACTTACTTCTGTCCCACCAGGGGACTACAAATTTGAACAAAAAATAATATAGATGTAAAAGTAAAATTTCTATTAGAATAGAAACTCAAGATTACTTAAACTTAACATGTATGATATGGCTTTCTGTATTTTCTGGCTACCCGCAATCATATGATAAATAAATTGTATGCATACCTCAACAGTTTTAATATAGTTTTTTAGAACCATTGTTCCCTCTAGAGACAAGAATAACTGATAAATGAACCCTACTGGTACCTCATTACACAAGTTAACATATATCCTACTGGTTAAGAGCTGGGCAATTAGTGGAAGTTACTAAATGTATAATCATTGGGCTTATCAACTGATTATTCTCATGAGACTTAGACAGTTGGAATAATTGAAGATAGTAGTAATCAAAAACACTAATTTAGATTAGTGGTTTACTTTTGTGAGTTATGACACTAATCAATTAAGCTTAAAAACCCTAAATTAGTCAAACATAATGAGAAATCACAACAGAAATATTTCAATTATTTAGATAGTGGGAATAAACAGAAACACTAATGTAGGACAATATTTGAAGGTTTGTTTGCTAGCCAAAAATTAAAAGATAGTTTTCAAACAATCAAAAGTTTGACATACAGAATTCAAGTAGTGTCAGATTATATTTTCTCTAGTTAACAGAAACTGTCTGACAATGTTTGAATAATAATCACACATTAAATGACACTCACGTGGAAAATTTGAGCTTTTTATTGGTATAATAGTTTTTACTTAAAAGTTTTTGTATTAAAAAACAAAAACCCACCACCAAAATGTTATGTGTAGTAACTCCTTACATGCATTAGAGCAGACCATTATAGTGGAGCACGTTTAGCAGCTGCATTACTTCAATAAAATGTACTGAACACATAGTGTATAAAAGGTAAGAGAAGTGGTGTGGGTGAATAAAATATAAACTAATAATTTTAATGTTGAAACAGGGCCACTCGTGTAACTCTGCACTCTTCCCCAAAGTAAATGTTTCATCAAAACGTTGACAAAAAATTGACTGATAATAACAATTGTGGTAAGTGAAAAACCATATTTTTATTTTATAATAAAATTATTATGAGTGTCAACCTACTTATGACAGTGACTGTTAAATAAAGATATGTTCTGCTTGAGTCAGCTACAGTTTTTAATTGACCACAATATAGTACTATTGCAATGCAAACTTAATGTATGTAGCTATATGAGTATCACATGTAGCATCAAATAGTGTATATAAACAAAGTTTTTGTTTTTTAATTTTATTTTTAAACTACATGTGAATGTTATTATGACATCATCAATAAATCATGCTAATTAGTACTATCGAAGGATCAAACCTCCATTTGTTAATGTGTTCCTAACCTTTGAAGGTCAAATCTACCCTTCATTACAATCCTACACTAATTTCAATTAGTTGATTATTTACATGACATTAATAGATGCTAATAGATAATCAATTATATTGATTGATCAAGTTAATTGTGCAGCTCTACTACTGGTACCTCATTATTCATTACACAAGTTAATATAACTGTTCAGAAAGAAATCTCCCTTTAATGACACATTTCACTAATAAATATACCTCTTTACATATGTTAACATAGTTGTTTAGAAATACAGTCTACACATGTACAAAGATACTTTAATACAGTGTTTAAGAGTGGCTGGAGGTAAGAAAGCAGAGGGTTGTTGCAAATGTAGTTCAGTCAAACTGGATTAATGTCACAAATGTGGTACCTCAGGGTGCAGTCTTAGCACATTTGCTCTTTTTGATTTACATCAGTGACATAGATGAAGGAATAGTCAATAAATTACTTAAATTTGCTGATGATATTAAGATCTTGGGTGTTGCTAGCTGTGAAGAAGATGCTACTGATTTACAAAAGGATTTAGGTCAGTTGGGCAAATGGATAAATGGCAGATGGATTGTAATTATAATAAATGCATGTGGTTTATCATAATTTGAATTATTATTATAATGTGAATGCAAATAACCTTAACAATGTTATGAAGGAAAGGGATCTTGGATGTAATAGTCAATTGGTTTCTAAAGCCATCCAAGTAGTGTGCTGTTGCTAGTGGTAGGGAAAATAGGATTTTAGGTGTATCCACAGAAATATTGAATACAAGTCTAAAGAGGCTATAATTTCATTGTGCAGTCACTGGTTAGGTTACATTTGGAATATTGTGTTCAGTCTTGGGCTCCTTACCTTAGGAAAGACATTGAATTGTTGGAAATGGTTACAAGAATGGTGCCTGGGATGGGTGGGTTGTCATGGAGAGGCTGAAAGCTCTCAAATTGTTAGAGGGATATGATTGAGGTGTTTAAGATTGTAAAGGGAATCGATAGTGTTGATGCATCATCTTTGTTCATATTTAACAGTGAGAATAGCAGGACTAGGGGACACAAATATAAATTTTGGCAAGGTAGGAGTCATCTTCAGCTAAGACAGTTTCATTTTTCTAACAGGGTGATTGGCCTTTGGAATGGGTTGCCTTTGGATGTTGTAGAGGCAGTAAATTTAAGTGATTTTAAGAAAAAGCTTGATAAGCATGTGAATGATAAGGGCTGGCTTTAAGATTTTTTTAAAAATTATTCTAATTTAGTTTATAGGATGGAATAGCCGTGATGGACCAATAGGTCCCATGTTGTCCCAAAACATTATGTTATGTTAAAGCTGATGTATGTTTTTCCTTTCTTACAGAAAGTGAACTATTTCTGTGAAAAGTAAGCCTCATGAAACTACACTGATTTTACTGGTGCAAACAATCACATCTGAGTTAACAAGAAACTTGTGAAAGATAACAAATGCCCAAATTTAGTCTGCAACTGTTAGTCCAGGATATCCATCTTAAATAAAACCTATTATTAACTTTCCTGGAATTCCCCTCATTGTTCAGTCAAAGTAGCAATAGTATCAACATTCAAGTATAATCAATTAATACTATTTAACTCATTAATGTTTCTCTGGTGTGTATGTTAAAACTGCATGGAACTATATTTTTTGTTTTTCACCAAGACTTGCAAAGATAAACAGGCCCCTTATATTTTCACAAATGAAACTCAAAAGCTGTACTGACTTCAAAGCCAAATGATACACACACACACACACACACATATATCTATGGTTCCACTAATTTTATAAACATACATTTAGCCCTTTGACTGCAGCTGCTTTAAATGTGTGCAGAATTTTAGTGAGCCATACATTGTATACAGCACACTTGCATTCAACTGCCTGAAATAGACTGTACCTTATCTGGTGAATCACCAGTAACTGGATTAAAGATTCACTCACAATATTCTATTATCCAGACATTAAGAGCATTTAAAAACATTTTAAATTGCTAATTAGTCTTTGTATGAATAAGAGACAAGATAAAATAGCTACAGGAAACATGAAATATCCTGTATGCCCAAGTGCAATAGTATAATTAGGTTAAATGTGCACCTAAGCACTTCTAACTTGAATATTATGGTGTATACCTATTTCTCATTGTTATTTTACCAAGTTATTCTTGCACTGCCAAGTGACTTTCAAAATCAAATCCATATAAAGAATATACTGCTAAGTAAAAACAAATTCAAAAGGAAATTTACCTGAATAATAACCAATGATACTAGAAATGAAAGGGTGTATTGTGCAAAACACTCAAGAATTGCATCTTATCTATCACAGGCCCCAACTACATACCTTATATCTTAATAAGCATGGATTTAAGGTACACAGGGTTGTACATTTTTTTGTATCTTAACCAGCATATGACATAAAAGTATATTTGCTGATAAACATGATTAAGCTTTTTAGATACTCATAATAGAAATGGCATAGTTATAGAATTACAGACATTTTTATCTGAAGAGAAAAACTTCACAGAAGCCCATCAACTTGCAGTTTTCAACTTTTATAGTTTACTGCTTTTCTGTTAATTATTACAGAATAAAAAATTTGGCTGAGGTTAACTTATAAAAATATATTACTAAACTTCACCTCTAATGCTTCTGTTAAAAAACATATTTGTGTTACACCACCATCTTGTCCTATCATAAAAAGAATGAATTCACCCACCACTGCATGTTCATTAATAGGATTACAGTTGCCATGCTAACTGAAAATTAATATTTAAAACTATGACACATATTCTTTCAGAGTAAACATCAGTGTAATTCAATGTTGTAAGAAACAGTAATTATATCAATAGCAATAAGCTAATATGACCTGCAACAGATGTTTATAGTAGATTCATAATGTGCACTTTTTAGGCTGCTTAGTATTACAAATGATAAATTGTTACCTTTCACCAAACATTTAGAAATAAGTAACAGATGATGTATATTTCTTACTATTCTTAAGTTCTCTGAACATTTACACTACCTTGGAATATCAAAGTAGCTACATGTACATTAGAAAAATTCCCAGGAACAATGATGTAATCTAGAGAAAAACAAACACAAGTTGTTTCAGGTCATCGCTGAAAACAAACGTTTCATTTTGTGTGGATACTTTGTCTTTTTCTTTTGAAATTCAGATGAGTCATCTTGCTTTGGGCACACAACAAAGTTTAGATCATAGGAAGTGTTTAGAGCATAAAAAACATTAACATTTTCTGGAAAAACCATATGCCCTTCAGGTAGAATTTGAGCCAAGCTGTAGTCGTCAGGGCTTCCTGACAGTTCATGTTTCATCAAAGCATTCTGAATGACTGCCCTAGTGTGGTCCCTATTGCTTAACATTATGCTCTTATACACAGCTGAACCACTTCCCTCACTTTTTCCCCTTTTATCGACACTTACCCTAATAATATAAAATTCTGTAGACCTGGATCGCAGAGGAGTTGTAGGTGACCCTGGCATCATAACTGAAGACCTAGAATTACCATGGACAAGTAAAGGAAGGGACAGACTGGAACCAGAATGTACCATGTCATTAGATGAAACAATACAATCAATTCCAGTGGAAGGCACACTAGTATTACTGTGATCATCATCATAGAACACACTACTGGAAGACGTAGTTGAAGTAGAAGAAGTTGAAAGGTTTTTCTTGTGTCTAGTGTTTCTGATGTTCTTTGTACCATTTCCTGTTTTATCACTGATCACAGAATTTTGGGGTTGAGGTTCTATCAAACATGACAGTCTATAGCTCTCATTCTCATCAATGACTGGAACAGAATCAAACCAAGCAAGAAACCTCTCATCTGGAGTTGTGGTGTAATTTTTTGCTGCACTTTGAAGTAGTTTAATCTGAGCCAACACTTCAAATTCTTTTCTTTTTTTGTCAAAATTGATCAAGCCATCTTGATTCTTATCAGGAATTGCTGCATCTATCATAGTAAGGTCTGTGAGGAATGTTCCAAGATAAGGAATTGTGCCTTGCATTGGGCCATGATTCCCAACTGACAATTGCCTTTGTAATGCTTTCTGTAACTGGTGGTCATCATCTCCCACAACCTCCACAAACTTGGCTGACCCTTCTTTTACAAGCAGATTTCTGCAAATTATTTGATTATTATCTTCTGAAAATATTCGTGCTAGCTCATTATATACTTCAAATTTTTCTCTAGGAACTGCAAGCCAAACTTTCTTTAAACGATGAATAGCATTACTCTGCAGGGCAGCAACCACAGCTTTCAGAGATGAAAAGTTCTTTAAAAACCGCAGCTCTTGAGCAATATCTATCCATTTGGAAATCACACTTGCTCTTACTGATAATTTCATCTCAGTATCATATAACACAGTTGACATAACACTCAAGGAAACTGCATTGAACTGGTTTACTGTGGCCGTAACAGTAGAAGGAATTATCTCCCAATCTGTGTTTTTTTCTCTTCTCGACCAAACTGATCCAAGGCACTGATAGGGGACTAGTTTCTTGAAAAGTTCAGCATCCATCCACGTAAGCTGTAAAGCAAAATGATCCTCTGGAATCTCAAAAAAATTATATGGCATAACAACTTCAACATCATCAATGTCTACACTTTCCGTGCTTGAGTGACACCAACCAACCTCTCTAACTTTTTCATCAGTCTCTTCTTCACGTTTAAATTTATCAAGTTTGTACTGTGCTCTGAGTTCTAACTGTCCTGTTGGAACAAACTGTTTAGCAAACTCAATAACCTGATGTAGAGCAAAGTATTGTGGAGGATCTTTAAAATCCTCAGAATACATATCTAACCAGACATGTAGGACCTGAATTATTGTTTTTTTGTGTTGTTCTTTAATGTCTTCTTTCATTTTCACTTCTGTACCACACAACTGCTTATACCTATTTAGAAGTAAGGTGACAACTTTTTGTGGGGTTGCAAATGACCGGTAAGTTGCCAGAAAAATAGTGATGTATGTTGATTCCAGTTCACCTGCATCAGATGCCAAACTTTCCACTAATTTATCCAAAGTGCCTGCTTTTATGAATTTTACCTGAACCATTTCCCACTGTAACTGAGTCTGAGTGTCCTCTATCACATTTGATTCTTTATTTTCAGGCAAGGAGGCTGGATGGTAACGGACCTTTTTAAGATAAACACTATATGTTGCATTCTTTGTTTTCTCCTCTCCCCATAGTCGCCACAAAGAATGATGATGATCTTCTGTCACTCCCACTGGGTTCATTCCAAGAGTTACAATTACATCAGATCACCAAAATTATGTACAAAAAAAAAAAAAAAAAA
>NW_013669565.1:34689-41810 GCF_000517525.1 Limulus polyphemus | reverse complement strand
GTACATAAAAAAAAAAAAAATTTAAAAGCAGGTAGGAATTTTCATCCTGAAATTAAACAAACAAAATATGTATATAAAAAAATTAAAAAATACTTTAAAAAAACAATTTTCAATCTGAAAGCATGCCATGAACCCAATTAAAATAAATTGGCAGTTTATCTGCTTTAGTCTTAAAAATACTGGGAAGCAAGGGAGGAATTTATCCATATAACTATTTTTTCCAGATGTCCTACTTTACTCCGAGAGGGATAAAACCATGTGATATAAGTGACACACCCATTATGAAAGGGTTAATAAAATAGATTTTAAGGGTAGCAGTTTCAAATAAAGGTAGACAGGGATGATTAACTGCCAGTTTATTTTAATTGGCTTAAAAAATATTGTAAAAGCAAGTACAAATTTTCATTTGGAAAGTAGATCATAAATTTATGCATAAAAGAAAAAAAGATTTTAAAAGGAGAAAGAAATTTCAATCACAAAAGTAGACAACAAGTGAATCACAGTAATTTAATACAAATGATATAATAGGTGTCATCTAAGCATTTTATCTTATAAATAACTCCTATTAAGTTACCTGGGCAATCCTTTACAGATACTAACTTAGGATATATAAAATGTAATACACATTTGAGTATGACATATCAAAACGACTTCAAGTTTGTAAATCAGCTAAATAAATGACAACTACAGACAATATAAAATCATAGTGCAATGTAATGTATTACAATGAAATTTTAATATTGTTTGGCATTTTATAGGTAGAGAGATGCCACAGAATATTTATCACTTTTGAGAATAGTATATAACAGCTCTTTATGGGGAAAGATATTCATAAACACAGATCATAAAGACATATTCAGATATGGGATTTAGAATTTACAAGGTAGGAATATCCTTTGTGCTTAATGGAATTGGAAGACAAAGAATATAGATTACCTTGGAGCACCTTAGCCATTCAGAAAGACACCTGTAACAAGTTCTGCCCCAGACACAGTAACCAAAATGTGGCATCCTCTAACCCATGAGAATCATGAACACAAAGGTCAGTGGCAAAAGCTGCCTATATGCCACATGCAACAGTATAAAACATAATCAACAAAGATAACCATCTGGAAACAAAGCCAACAGAGCATGGTTTACAAAAATAAGGCTTCTAATTATAATTTCTATTTAACTGTGCAACAATGTACTTTGCAAGCCCATCCTTGACAAAATAAAACTTAAACCCACCCTATATTTTTCAGGAAATCATTTATCCCCTCTTAGACTCCCATAAAATGTTAGCCTCCATTACTGCCAACAGCAACTCATTTCATAAATCAATCGATCTGTTAGAAAAATAAAACTGTTATAACTTGGGCCCAGCCTGTCTTTCTCAAGTCTCAAGTTTCTGTCCTCTCATCTTTGTTACATATACATGACTGTTTCTATTTAAATTTAATGCAAGAGTTATGATTTAGATAGTTATATAGCACAAGTGTTAAATTCACTTATTTTTAGAAGTGATAGTTTATTGCACTTTTGTTTATGTAGCTATTTACAACTCATACACTGTGTAGTTCAACAGGTATGAATTGGTGATTGTTATATTATTGCATCAAGTTACTAGAATCTTCCAAGTTTTTCTCATTGTTTTTAATTGAGTATTATTGCATCATAATATCTAGTAAGGTGTGGAATATTCTAGACCTCTGTTGAAGTATAGATATGTGTCGAAAATTTAGTTCAAAAGTTAGATCTAGACTGTGTGATTGTGAGTTTAGCCATAAAGAGCATGTAGTAGTGATTTTTAAATTGAAAATTATAATTTTCCTACACTGGAAACGTATTTCTGACAGGTACTTACTTCTGCTCACATACATAGCTATTATCATTTAGTGCTGCCCTCTATTTCCATAAATTTGTTTGCATGCCACAAGCCTTTCACTTTCATGCACCTCTTGATCCACATGGTTTAACCGATTCTCACATGCAAATTATCATGTGACAAACCTCTACCACACACCCACGTGACTCCCTCTATGCTATTCTACCTGACTATCATTTTGAGTTTAGGCAGAAACATAAGTACCAGTTTTCAGTGGAGAGGAAGGGTGGGAAGTGTGAACAGAAGTAAGTACCTATTGGAAATACAATTTCAGTGTAGGAAAATTATAACTTCCATCAAGGTATCTTACTTCTGCTTACATACATAGCTAGAACCTCATACTGAATAGGTGGAGAGACCTGTGCGAGGGAGAAAGTAGAAGTATCTGAAAGACACCGCACAACTTCTGTATCATGTATACTCTTCGCCCAGATGTGGAAAAGGCGAGACAGGTCCAGGCAGAAAATTGAGAGGAGTACATCCCAATGTGAAAGAAAACGCTTATATACACACACAATTGTATTGGTGGTAAAAATAATGTAGAAATTACAATTACACTATATAACCATGTCAGCTGAATTTGATAAGTGGATCAAAAGAAGTGAGCATCTTGAGCTAAATGACAGTGAACTACGAGAGTTTGTTAAACAACAACAAGACCTAGAGAGAGAAGATCGTAAGCAGAGAAGGGAGGAAGAAAGACTAAAAGAAGAAAAGGAGAGACAGGAAATAGCCAGCAGGAAAAAAATATGAGCACAAATTGAGAAAGAAAAAAAGGGGAGAGAGACTGGAAATAGAGAGAATGAGAACACAACTGAGATCACTAAGCTCAACCAACAGAAAGATGAAGGTCCCAAGAAAGACAATGGGGTCAGGGCCAGCTGACCCAACCTCCCAATATTTGATGAACAGAAAGACAACATGGGTGCTTTACTAGAGAGACAAAACTGGGACAAAGGCAACTGGGCAGCCTGCCTCAGGACTCCTTCTCACAAGAAAAGGCCTACAGGTGTATGTGAGCATGACATCAGAAGATGGCATGGACTATGGCAAGTTAAAAGTGGCTTTGCCAAAACACTATGAACTTACAGAGTAAGGCTTTTGCTGAAAGTTCAGAGAAGTCAAACTTGACACTGAAAAAACTGTATTTCAGTTTATAGCATGTCTACAGCGATATTTCACAAGGTGGACTGACATGGCCAAGTGTGAAGATAGTTTTGAAGGACTGGCAGATATATTAAATATGTGAACAGTTCATGATCATTTTCTCCACTGACACGTCACTGTTCCTAAAGGACAGAGCACCAAAAGAGATGGATGAGATGATCAAGCTGGCAGAACAGTATATGGAAGCCAATGGAGAGAGTATAACTGGCAAGACCAAGAAAAACCAGTCAAAGTTGAAACCAGAGGTGGCTGACCAGAAGCAGGATGCCACCAAATGTGAACAGATATCAAAAGGTAAAAAGAAGGGATGCTGCGCTTGTTATAAAATGGAACACATTGTGATTGTGTGCAAGACTGTCACCAACAAGCAACAGCAGAAATCTCAACATAAAGCAGCTGGAGCTACCTACAAAGTTGGTGCTGGCAATAAACAAGAAAAGAGTGACTATCACCATGAGTGTTGCTGCCAGAAGAAACAGAGAGAACTCATCAGATTCACCACAAGAAGATTAATTAATGCAGGATTGATAGTCAGCTCAAGTTAGCAAATGGGTCAATCAACAGTGCCAGTGTTGATTGGAGCATAAGACAAACATCGAGAGGTGCCAACAAACCACAACATGCCATTAGGTGAAGGTTTTACACAAAAGTGAAAGTCCTATGAGACACTGGGTACAGCTGTGAGAACCAGTCTAGTATCTAATGACCAGATGACGGGCAAGGTACATCTGTGTGTGCTGATTGATGAGAAAGTGAGAAAGTTTACCATAGCAAGAATAAAGGTAGACACTCCATACCACGTGGAAGACCTTGAGACTTTGTGTATAAATGAACCTATCTATGACTTGGTGATTGGCAACATACTATGCAGTAGAAGTTTGGAGGAACCAAACAGAAAGGAAACTGATGAGGCATCTGCAGTTACCACAAGAAATTGAGAAAAACAAGCAAGACACCAAGCCTCTGCAAGTTCCAAAAGGTGACATCCCGATTGTAGGTCATTGGGATCTGAAGGAAACACAGAAGAAAGACCTTTCACTGCAGAAACTTTGGGACAATGCCCGGGAGAAAGTTGAGCACAAGACAAAGGGGAAAAAGACGTACAGAATGAAGGACTAGAAGGGAGTGCTGTACCAGATCTATCAAGACAGTTCTACTGGGGAAATTAAACAGATCATAGTACCAAAAGAATGCCAGACTCAAGTGATGAAGTTGGCTCTTGATTCAACTGTGAAAGGACACCTAGGAGTGAAAAAGACAGCAGACACAATCACCAGCAACTTCCATTGGTCGGGGGGTCATTGGAGATGTGACCAAATCCTGCAGGTCATGTGACATCTGCCAAAGGACAGTAACTACAGGAAAGGTAGCCAAGATGCCTCTCATACAAGAACCATTCAGCAGAGTAGCTGTGGACTTGATTGGACCACTAGCACCTGTATCTGACATGAGCAACCAGTGTGTGCTGACAGTAGTTGACTATGCAACATGTTAACTATGACTCTCTTAAGGTAGCCAAATGCCTCGTCATCTAATTAGTGATGCGCATGAACGGATTAACGAGATTCCCACTGTCCCTATCTACTATCTAGCGAAACCACAGCCAAGGGAACGGGCTTGGAGAAATCAGATGAGTTTGTGGATAGCAAAGATAAAGATGGAGAGAATAGCAAAAGCCTTCCTGGAAGTGTTCTGCAGAGTGGGATTTCCAAAAGAAGTCTTGAGTGACAGAGAGACCCAGTTTACCTCATAACTGGTACAAGAGGTGTACAGACTCATCAGCACTAGGCAGCTCTTTACCACCCTGTAAAACCCCAGATGTAATGGACTTTGTGATAAAGTCAAAAGGAGTCTTAAAGAGCATGCTGAAGAATATGTGCCAGGAGAAACCACATGACTGGAACAGGTACCTGTAAGCAGTAGTATTTGCTTACCGAGAAGTCCCACAAACAAGTACAGGATTTTCACCCTTCAAGTTATTGTACAAAAGAACAGTATGAGGTCCAATGCAGATATTGAAAGAGCTGTGGACAGGAGAAGAAGATTCAGAAGAACACATACCAGTACATGTTAAACATCAGAAACAGACTGGAGGTGACCTGTCAACTCACTCGAGAAAGCTTGTATGCAGTTCAAAGCAGTCAGAAGCACTTATATGATAAGAAGGCCAAGAATCAATGTTTGAAGGTAGGACAGAAGGTTTACCCACAGACAACTACAAACTCACTCTGCAGTGGAAAGGACCTTTTGAAAGTGCAGGAAGTGGTCAACAGAAAGGACTATAAGGTGAAAGTTGACGGGAAACCAAGATCTACCTTGAAGAGGTACTTTGAGAGGGAAAAAGACCTAACAGGTGCAGCTATTGAGGCACAGATGGACATTGCAGATGTGGCTGTCATAGATGCAGTACCAGAAGATGATGACTTTGTCATAGAAGATGAGGATCTATTAGACCTAATACCACTAGGTGGAGATGAGATGTATAAATGTCAACATCAATAAAGAACTGACTAGCAAGACGGGCCTTTTGCAACACAAGATCGAAACAACAACCAGGAATCCAGTCAAGTTGAAGCCTTACCAGATGTCCTATGCAATGAGAGACCTGATCAAGCAAGAAGTCGAGGTAATGTTAGAAGCTGGAATCACTGAGCCTTCGAATTTAGCCTACTATTCACTGGTAGTATCCGTGAAGAAGACTGATGGCTCAAACTGCTTCTTCATAGATTTCTGGAAGCTGAGCTTCGTAACAAAGTTCAACTCTGAACATATAGACAACCCAGAAGCTATCATGTTGAAACTAGACAGGGCCAAGTTCTTTACTGAGATCGACCTCAGAAGAGGTTATTCCAAATGGAGACACAATCTAAAGAGAAGAAAGCCTTTGTGACACCACATGGATGCTACCAGTTCAAGAGGATACCATTTAGGTTAGTCAACTCAGCACCAACATTAAACCACATGATGAGAAAGATACTGCACAAAACCACCAACATTGAGCATTATGTGGATGACATCCTGACCCACACAGCCAGATGGGAAGACCACCTGTAGAAACTCAGAAAGCTGTTCGGGTGTGTAACAACAGCAGGTGACCATCAGACCCTCTAAGTGTTACAATGTACTGGACTTTCTTAGACACAAGGTGAACCATGGAAGAGAAGAAACTAAACTGCATAGATGCATCAGTTCCAACTACTAAGCAACAAGTCGGATCCTTTCTGGGGTTAGCGGGACACTATAGGAAGTTCATCCCAAACTATGCTGAAGTTGCTGCATCACTGACTGACCTGATCAAGAAAGGCCAACCCAACAAGGTGAATTGGGAACAACCACAGTAGATAGCATTCCAGAAGTTGAAGAACATGTTAGAAAGATTGCCAATCCTTAGAATGCAAGACTTCAACAAACCAATCATCATTCAGACCAATGCATTAGACGTTGGAATTGGAGCAGTACTTCCGCAAGAACATGTAGGCAGACTGTTTCCCATTAGTAAAAAGCTGTTGAGTAGTGAGAACTACTACTCTGTGATTGAAATAGTGTCTGGCCATCATACTTGCCATCTAGAAATTCTAGAACTACCTCTATAGGTAGGAGTTCACCATCCAGATGGACCATCAGCCCCTTGCATATATCCACAGTTGCAAAATCAACAGTGCTAAGTTCATGAGGTGGGTGTTGTACCTCCAGAACTACCGGTTACATATTGAGGCCATCAAGAAAACTGCAAATGTTGGTGCACAGACTGTACGAGTAGACTTTGTGCATGAACTGAAAACAGTTTTTGTATATAGCATAACAAAATATTTTCATTATTTTTCTTGAATAGGGGCTTATTGTTAGATACACACGACTGTTTTCCTTTAAATTTAATGTGAGAATTATGATTTAGATAGTTATATAGCTTGAGTGTTAAACTTATTTATTTTTAGAAGCAATTGTTTATTTCATTTCCATTTCGATTTTTCAATACTAATATAAAGGCTTGGTTTAGCCTGAATTTTCATTTGTGGTAGTGTCCAGGGTCACTGATGAGGAGTGGAATTCTCAGAAACTAGTCTGGCTCACAGACACACCCCCAATG
>NW_013669565.1:28859-34290 GCF_000517525.1 Limulus polyphemus | reverse complement strand
CTCTATTCAATTATGTTTGAATTCTTTTAATATAATATTTTAAAGCAAGTGGACTGTGTGCTGTTTGTTTATCACCTACAAGTCACAGAATCTGGTCATACCTAAAACCTGACAATTCTATTGTCTTCAGAATACAGCAAAAAAGAAATCAGAATCCTATTAATCCCCCACATTACATTGTAAAACTGCAATAAGATCACCTTAAGAGAAAAGAATATCTTAATCAATCACCATAAGTTAACTCCTTCATACCTGGAATAATCCTGGTAACCCATTTCTAAACCTTCTCCAATAAGTCAATATCCTTTATTAGAATATGGAGACCAAAACTGTAAGCAATATTGCAAATGATGTCTAAGAATCATATTTATAGACATTTACCTCTTTTTTTACTTGCAATCAATATATCTATAAATACACATAAAAACTATATAAGCTTAGCTTTACTACCAGCAACAAAGTACTGCTTTGATGGCTTAATTGACTTTTCCCCCAGTATGCCAAGATTCTTTTCTTCAGCCACACTATTAATTTGGTTCCCCAAATCCTATTATCCACACCCTTTTCTTTGTACAGATAGCAAGTAATGTCCCCAAAAAATGTTAACATATTAGTAAGGCAAGATTTCCCTTTGGTGAATCTATATTAGTTTAATTTATGATACTATACTTCATTAAATCAGTCTCTACAGAAGTTAGACTAGAAGGCCTATAATTTCCAGGACAACCTAAAACACCCCTTTACAAATAAAGTAATAAAAGCAATTCACCAATCCTCAGGCACCAGTCCATTCTATTTACCTACCAAAACTGAAAGAGAGAAGCTTATATATCTGATCTTTGACCTTCTTTCAAACCCTGTGGAAAACCTTGTTTGGTCCTGATGTCTACCCTTGAAATGCCTTATTGTAACCCATGTAAATTCAAACTCTTGACAACCATTTCTTTACTTTAAAACTAGGTATCTTAACTCAGGCAGGTATAAAAGTTTTCCAAAGAATAATATCAAATTAAAAGGGTAAAAATGCCAAAATACACTGGCATCAAGTTATGGTTAAGATAAATCTGACAATGAAAGCTTATTTTGCATTTACCAGTGTCACTAGGCTTAAGTTACCTTACTATTTCCTACAGTATTTTTGGAAATTATTATTAGTAAGTTAGAATACTTTGACTTATAGAAGAGTTATCTGTTTAGCTTACAAACATGTTAATAGTAAGTAAATGCATAATACAGTGTAATCTAAAATAAAGTTAAAATACACTATTATGAAACAAGTTTATGTGGAATCAAGTATTGCTTTGTATGCAGATTTACCAAGGAAGGCAATTTAGTTACTACTATATCCTTATTCTTCTTTAGTTTTCTTAAGGTTTCTATGAAAAAATGAGGAATTGCCTATTGTAAATGTGTGGTGCAGAGATTCAATTAAAACATTCAAATCCAAATTTTTCTTGTCGTTAACTGATTTGAAAACATTCAATACTAAGTCAAGGTCAGGGGCAGCATTTCTGAAATATAATGAAAAACCATAATCTAGCTTTACTTCTATTTCTGTAAAATGACAGGTTTGCAATATTCTCATCTGGTTTGGAAGCTTTACACTATATACTTCTTTTTAAAAATTAATCAATTTATTTTTGACACTTACCTCTTCATACTTTAACTTCCTTGAAACAAAAATATTTGCTGTTTTGAATAAATGTTTTCCATAGGCTGTAGAAATACGTGCTTCAAGTTCATATGCAGTTTTTTTGGTAATTGTAAAAGGTTTAATTTGCTCTTGATTTTGTCTTTTCAAAATGCTTTCAAATTAATTTTTTCCTGGTTATCAAACAGCTGTTCTTGTTTCTTTGTATATCATTTGGTAATACAAGAGTACAATCTTAAGAGATAATTCCGTTGTTCAAACAGTTTATCAGAAAATGGCACTGTAACTTTTACCATTTTGCACTGGAGAGCAGTGTTTCATAATTTCTCTAAAGAATGGCAATTTTGTAATGACTTTTGAAAATATTTAAAATATATTTTTGGCCCTTTGTAGATACCTTTCTAATATTATCATTAGGCAAACAAAAGTGAATTGATAAGAACATGTGAAACTGAAAGTATCAAAACGTTTTTTTATAAGTATAATGAATTTGTAGTTATTAGTATTAATACTACTACTAGTAGTAATGGTGTATCTTAACTTCATTTTAGGTTACAAACATATCCAAACAATGAACATGCGAGCCTTACCTTTACTTTAGGCACCATAATTTCTGGGCCGTACTATTAACATAATAGCATGCACTACAAAATAAGTCTTAAGTAATAGTATTGAAACTGGTAATATTACAGAAACAAATTTGGGAGGCAATACAACGGGTGATATATGATTATAACTTAAGTTACCATTTATACGTGAAATATCCGCTATTAGTATTACTATTAGTATTATTATAAAAAAAGAAAAAATTATATACAAAATATAAGAATTCTACTTAAAGAGACTTACCTTATCAATAACAAGCCAAAAGAATGACATTCTTGAAATTGAAACTTTTTCAAGTAGACACAAGAAATGAAGAATTAAAATGTATTTTGTGTGAATATCAGACTTACTGAAGATATCAAATACACAGATTGCCACGAGTTCTTGTGAAGAACCGGCCCCCCACTAATATTTAGAACACATTAAATTAATAGACTACAGGCCATTATAATATCGTAGCATTATATGTAAATAAAATAATCAATCAAACAATTTTCAGAATAAATAAAAAATACAAATACATACTATTATTACCTGTAAAGGGTCTTATAATCCAAATAGATCATGAAATAACAACACGGTTATTATAATTTAACGTTTCATATTCAAAGTTATTTATGGGGAAAACTGTTTCATCACTAACCTAAAAAAACTCCCATTTTCACTCTGAGCATAATAACAACCAAATTGATAGTTTAAAAACAACTCAGTGTAAAATTATTTATTTTAATATAATATAAGTTTTCTTACTACAGACCTTAATAGTCTGAAAATTATTTCTTCGAAATTCCAATAATAAAATTTCAACTGATAATAAAGTTAGATGTGTATAAATCTCTATATATCCAACGGTAATTTAGATTTACTCGAGGTACTGACTGTGCAAAGACAATAATAGATGGCGCTATTGCTATATATTCATTTGGCAAGTAATATATTTCTTTTCCACTAGTTCTAGAACTGCTGTTACTTTGTATGGTAACGGACGCCTAACATTTCGTCTGTATATAAGGATATTTTGTTGAAACAAAAATTTTTCTAATGGCCACTAGCTATAATGCTCAAGAGGGCTCTTTTAAACTAATATATTGGAAAATTTCCCATATAACATTTTATGCGATTGCTATAGCATCTTCACTTACAGGTGCTATTTTTTTTTCTGTAAACGAGAAAAAATTTAATGGCCATTGTCCTCTTTATAGCGATATTGTTGTTGTCATGGTTCCCGGCAAAAACGACTCTTTTCGTTTTGTGACAGATATATATGCAGAGAAGCGGACAAAATGGGGATCAAGTCATTCGTGTAACTTTTGTAGCTTCATGCTGGTTGCATCTTTTGTATATGGGTTGACATTAATATGGTTTTTTTGCGTTTGTTCTGGAAATGGAAACATAGGAGCAATTGGGTAAGGACTGAAATTACTCAAATCAATTTTACAATCAGTATCCACAATAATAACTAAATCTGAGCAAAAACCTCTAATTATCATAGTAAAGTACTTAAAACCTTAATAAGTTGGTATTAGATGCAGTATAATTAAAATATATTAGCTATTGCTTCTTATCAATAAGTTAGTCATGCAATCGTAGCAGGAATATAGTTGTAGACATCTTTGATATTTTCACTAACTTCTCATCAAAACAAGTTACCTACATAATCAGAATTCAAATTTAACCTAGTAATTAATATATCCAATTTTATATACTTTTTACTTATAATTATGAGAATGCATTAATTCACCAGTTGGGTACCCTGACTTTTGTTAATATTTTCGGGCGCAATTCCAGTACTGTCCCACAAGGTTCGACGAGCTTAGAAAATTTTGGTTCGTCTTAATTCCATAAACTAAAACAACAAAGCAAAATAATTCTTATAACAAACCACTTACAGCTTGTACCTCCACTTAAATGGTAGCTTACTCCTCAGCCCTGATTAACAGTCTCAACCATTTCTGAAAATTACAGTACATTATATATGTATAATATATATATATACTTTTTTAAAAGAACTAAATACAACATACGAGGCTAGTTACTTTCACTTTTATGTTGAAAGAGATAAAAGCGAGAAAAAGTCGCCACTGTGATTTTGCATTTTAATCTGATAAAAGCGTTTTTCTTTTTTTCTGATCAAATTGAAGTGTTCCAAACCCCTGGAGACTAATTCCACCAGCCTTATTGTTTACTACTCTAATTACTGTCGCAATGTGTGCTTCTGCTTTCTTGTTGACAATGGGCATGCGACACTTTTGTCACCAAATTGAGACTGGACCAATTGGAAGGTATGTTGGTTTGTTTTTATAAAGTAAACAATATGATGCTTTAATTTTATAATTAAAAATAATGTAATTTCTGTTTAGACCGAATTACAAAACAAACCCTATTCATTACATTAACTAAGTATCATAATGTGATGTACCGTGTGATTAAGACTTTTTTATTTTATTTTTGTCTTTTCTCTATTTTTTCTTTAAAAATTAGATAACTTTAATGGCTGATGTAAGTATATAAGTAAACGACTGCTTCATCACATAATTTGTCCTCACTTCTTTTTTTTTTTCATAATAGAAAATATTTAATATCCTAAAATATGTACATGCATTAAACTAAATTTTCACTGGTCTTTACTTAAAGCATGCTTGAATTAACGCGGTTACTCTTTTTATAATTATAATAGTGCGTAAAGTATCTCATGCCAACACAAACAATGCAGGTATCAAAATTTGAAAATTATTTTGTTGCTTTTTGTACGAGCAAATAAAGTTTTTCATAATATATATTAAAACTATACGTAACTATCAGTTTCCTTATTATTAGAACAAGCAGAAATATCCGCCTCTGGGCAGGTATAACTTCTAGTTCCTGTGGAGGGCTATTGGGCCTTTTCTACAACTATGTACCCATACTTGGCATTCAATAATGTTCACCATCCACGAGAAAAAGGATTTTATTGAAATTTTAGTTTAAAAATAAGCTATCATCACAGAGTAAATTTTATTGAATTGTTTGCTTGTTTGTTTATTTGAAGTTAAGCACAAAGCTACATAATGGGCTATTTGGGCTCTGTCCACCACGGGTGTCGAAACCCGGTCTCTAGCGTTATAAGTCCACAGACATACTGCTATGCCACTGTGGGGCATTTTATTGAAGTATTTTTTTTTTTTTTTTTTTTTT
>NW_013669565.1:26479-28174 GCF_000517525.1 Limulus polyphemus | reverse complement strand
GCATCACAGAGTAGATTTTATTGAAGTATTTCTTTGCAGACACAGTTATCAATGAAAGTGTCTTGCTTTTCTGTTGCAACACTCATGAAATTTTCACTAAAGAAAAACAAAGAATTTTTTTAAGTTGGTTTTTTGATTGTTTTGGTAGTTTTTATTGGTTAAATCCGAAACATACCATTTTTGTGGAAATTTCAATTATTTTATTTATTGCTCAGCTATAAAAATACTGCCTAATTATAAAAATATTACCCAGTTATAATTGGTGATGATCAGTGCGGTAGTTTCCGAGATCCGAGTTTTGGACGTATACCTCGCAAGCTCCATTATAATAAAATTTTGTTTTTTATATGGTACACTCACGAAATACCAATGCTGGAGTATTGAAAACGCGATTAAAAATTAAGCTCACAAATATTTTATTTAAGATGCAAACAAGCACCAGCCGCAAATGCACAGACATGCACCCTTCATCTGGTTTCACTGTATATACTGAAGAACGTTTGACATGCTTCAAATATTTAAAAAACTGGTTCAAATTATACATTTTTTACTGCATATTCTGACATTTAAACATTTTAAATTAACAAAAGCTCAGAAGGAATAATAATATTGCACCATCACAATGATGCTCTTGCACAGGTGGTGTACATACGACGATAGGCAAAGATGGCACGGTCTGGCTGTATAACACGTACGTTGACCATATGTTTTTGACTACTACGTCTACTGGATACCACTACGCTGGAAAACTGATATTCTCGCATAAAAATCAGAAGTACCCTTGTATCAATGAAGAAACTAGTCAAACGTAGTATAATTGATGGTTTCTACAGTTGTTTTTGTCTTACGAAATCTTGAACCCAGAGTCAGCAGACGTAAGATCTTTAACTAAAATTCGCAGTATACGTACCTAACGAGTACAATTATTTCTAATCTAACGTCACAAAAATTTAATCATTCCAAACATTAAATTATAATATTCACCATTTCTATTTGAAAGAAAAAGTGCAAAGTACGTTAAAAGGTTTGAAGTGAATGCATACTGTGAAGTCAATCATTTTCGAACTTAAAACGCTTAAAACGTCGAACTTTACTTCATATAATATATATAGGATTAAAGTTAGGGTGGGTATTCGGATTTTTGTTTGGGATTTCGGGCAAAGCTACACGAAGGATATTTGCTCTAGCGGTCCATAATTTTGCAGTGAAAGACTAGATGGAAGGCAACTAGTCATCACCACCCACCGCCAACTCTTGGGCTACTCTTTTACCAACGTATCGTGGTATTGAACGTCACATGTAACGCCTCCACGGCTGAAAGGGCGAGCATGTTTGGTGGGACGAGGATTCGAACCTGCGACCCGCAGTTTGCAAGTCTAGCGCCCTAACCACCTGGCCATGCCAGGCCCAAGGTAATTGGAACACTCTGTAGTAACAAGCATGTGGCATAAAGGCAACGTATTTTATGTTCATACAGAAGAGATCACGATGAGTTGAGGACATACTACATGTTTGAACAGAACATTGACCTTTCTCCTCCAGGTAATACATGAAACATTTTTATTATGCTTAAATCGTTGCCAATTTGTTACGTCTCTGGTCGTTTGTTAATTTCCCGTAAAAATTACTTCCGAAAAACTTCAACGATACAAGTCCTTTCTTAAGTAAAACTAGTTTATTCTTTCTCAATACAAC
>NW_013669565.1:17580-25530 GCF_000517525.1 Limulus polyphemus | reverse complement strand
TTCAATGACTTGAAAGCATGCTGGCAAGAAACTGTCCATTCAAACTTCTTAACTCTCCCATATTGTTTGGTGTTGGCCAATCAACACTGCTTTCACTTTGTCAGGATCAGTTTGCACACCATGCACACTTACAATGTGACCCAAGTAAAGCACCTCTTTCTGGAACAAGTGGCATTTCTTGGGATGGAGTTTAAGGTTTGCTGCTTTCAAACGCTTGAATACTTCCTCTAGTCGGGACATTTCCTCCATCAAACGTTGTTACAAACACAATGACATCATCCAGGTACACTAGGGATATCCTCCATTGTAGGCCTTCCAGTTCTCTTTCCATCAGCCTCTCAAATGTTGCTGGAGCATTGCTAAGCCCGAATGGCATCATACGGTATTGCCAGAGACCTTGGCCATAACTAACATAATGTGCTTCCGTGCACAAGTTCACGATATGTGTATTGGATATTAAATAATATCGCCCCAATAATTGACCAAATCTGCATCACAATGGCTTCCTTCTGTTGAAAAAAATGATTACTAGTCTTTGTGAACAGATTAGTAGTGATGAGGTCAGGAGACTGTGATGGTCAGGCAAGATGGAAATGTCTGCTAAAACGTTTTAACTAACCAACTGACAGCAACAGATATGCCTACGTATATCTTGTGACGGTATGTCCAGAATACTGCCTCTGTCTTGCAACTGCTTTGATGGTACGGATATACCAACATGATCCATTGTTTCAAACTTAGCTTTGATGTGTATTTCACTGCTATAAACTAAATAACGTTTTTATTTTTTCATCCTATTGTTATTACCAGTTTATTTTTATGTGCGTCGCCTACTTCTAAGATATCCAGACACCAGTGGAATGCCACCTCCATAATTTTTAGCATATACATAGAATATTTCGCCCATAGGTTACAGTGCCCCTCCTTCAGACTGTTCCAAGTACTCAAACTGACGTCATAATCGTTTTGTATAGTTCCTAGATCTTTTATTTTCTGTATAACATTTAAGAAAGTACGTGCCCGGTTAGGGCGCTCGACTCGCAATCTGAGGGTCGCGGGTTCGAATCCCCGTCACACCAAATATGCTCGCCCTTTTAGCCGTTGGGGCGTTATAATGTTAAAAGAGTAGCCCAAGAGTTGGCGGTGGGTGGTGATGACTAGTTGCCTTACACTGCTAAATTAGGGGATGGTTGGCGTCAGGAAGGGCATCCGGCCGTAAAAACCCTGCCAAAAATAGCGACCCCGTATAGATACCGGAAAAAGCTACAGAAGAAGAAGATAACATTTAAGAAAGTACGTTTTCACATTTCTTACTTATAATATATTTGAAAATGTTTGATTTTTGTAGCTAATGGCTGTGATGGTTTTATGTATGCAACAGGTAAAGATTATAGTATTTTGCTTCAGTTTTAAAACCAAGTGGGGATAAATACTGTTACGTCTCTGATCGTTTGTTAATTTTTTTGTAGAAATTCTTTCCGAGAAACTTCAGCGATACAAGTTTTTTCTTAATTAAAACTAGTTTATTATTTCTCAATTCAACTTTGCAAAACACTTAATTTCCACAGTCACTTTAAGTTAAACACACGCTATAATTCATAACGAACGATTCACGCCGTTTAGTACCGCGCTTTACTCAATTGTCCGTCTCTATATGTTCAATCGGCAATTATTCATATCTATACCGTCACTTCTCTCCGGTCTTATATATACGAAATAGAGGGCGTCTGGAGAACACGCGAGGCTTCACGAACGGACATGATCTTTCTAGAATCTCATGACATGTTACTAGAGTCACGTGACTTCCGCTGTCGTAACAATGCCTTTGTATCAAACACATTAAAATTACTATTGTGTTATGACAAAACTTAAGCCTATACTGGTTTTACGTCAAATTTTGAAATACAATGTTTTTGTGCTTTTGATTTTTTACTATGAAAGATTCTTGGTTGGGAAAGTAAAATCGTTTAGCGGCGATTAATAAAAATCCACATATCTGTAATCTAATTCCTCTCATTTTTGTTACTTGCGAAAAATTGTATTTATTAATAAAAATGTTGGGCTTGAAAGGAGGAAAAGAGGTTGATCGAGCTACATTTAATGACTGGAATATAATTAATCCTAAAATTATTTTTATGTATTATTTAAGTGCTACTTATTCAATTATATAGCCAGAAATTATTGAATAAAAGCATCAAAAAATCTCGCAACAGCAAGTGTTACAAGTGTGGCCTAACATAATTTGCTGGTCTCGGGTTCGAATCCCTACCGCCGAATATGCTCGCTTTTTCAGCCGTGGGGGATTTAAAATGAGATGATTAATCCCACTATTCGTTGGCAAAAGAATAGCCTAACAGTTGGCGATGGGTGATAATGATTAGCTGTCTTCCTTCTAGTCTTTCACTGCAAAATTAGGGACGGCTAGCTTAGATAGCCCTCGATAAGCTGTGCGCGAAATTCAAAACAAACAAAACATGTTAGGAGTGCTAATAAACCAAATGGTAGTATAAAAATGCTCGTATTCTGAACCTTTGCATTAAATAAAGGTACGTATAATAATGAGTATTGTTTATTTAATATTCTTCACGCAAAACTACAAGCATAGCCATCCCCGAAAATTTTGAATTCTTAGGTTACTCTCGTGTGACTGAATAGTGGAATTTGACTGCCACTTTTATTGCGCACCTAGTTGCAGTGAACAACTTATAGTAAAAAATAGTAACCGATTTTTTTTAACTTTATGTTAATCGGCAGTTTGGTTGTTTCTGTTGATGGAAATCTTTGTTGATGTTTTAAAAAAGTGATGTGATTCATCTGATTGCACTTCTTAGTTTTCACCGATACACCTACCATGCATTTCAGTTCATCTGAATACACCCCCTCCTTGTTTCCACCTATACACCTACCATGCAGTTGAGTTCATCTGATTGCACTCCCCCTTGTTTCCACCTATACGCCTACCGTGCAGTTTACTTCAGTTCATTTGAATCCATTCCCCCTAGTTTCCACCTGTACGCCTACCAAACAATTTAGTTTAGTTTGATTGCATTTTCATTTCGTTTTGTTATGTTTTGTTTGTGCAACCGTTAACATTTATTTCAATGTATATATTTTAAGCTAAGCGTTTCGGTTTATACTATTTGAAGCGCTTTTCCAGTAATTTACACAATACAATCTCTGATTTGGAGATCAGTCAAATAGCAAAAACTATTTAAATGTGTAAATGTTTTCATATCTTCACTTAGAATGAAACTCTGTATAAGCCCCACCCCAATGGCTCACCGATAAGTCTGCAATCTTACGACGCTAAAAATCGAGCTTCAATGCCCGTGGTGAGCAGAGCACAAACAACCCATTGTGTAGCTTTGTGCTTAACAACAACCAAAACAAAATCAAATCCTGAGATAGACTCTTTTACTAATACTAAATTCAAAATGGCACGTTCATCTTCGTGGGCATGATGAACTGAGCGTACCTGATCTACAATCGAATTAAAAAAAAATTAGAAAACATGGGACACAGATGCAAAGTCGAGGTAAATATATTTCACGGTTGCCATTTTATTTCAAGCTTATGATGTTATATTTCAGCTGTGATGCTGCACAACATATAGCTTGGGAAGCTTATCCGCACATGAACGGTTTCTACAGCTTACATTTAAAAACTGAGGTAAGAAAAGACTATGATTTTGAAAAAATATACAATTTCAAAGCTAAGTAATTAATATACATATATATACTTTTCGTTTTTTAAAGCGATTATAGATGTCTTTTTATAACAATTATTCAATATCTTTCAGTATACATTGATGTTTACTTGATATGCAGCGCGTTGTTATTTTCGAATATTGTCCGATAAGCTACACATATAAATCTCAAAGCTCTCGAAACAAATTTTAAAGTTATAAATGTTCAAACGAGTATTATACTAAGGTGTGAGAATTTAGGTTAAACTATTAATAACAATGATTGCTATTTTGGTTCTGGGCATAGATGAAGATATATTAAGAAAAAATTAAATATACATTTTACACAACGATACATCACGTTATTAATTCATACATATTTCATATACTTATCTAAAAATCATTATATCTTTAATTACAATATGAATATCCAGATAAAACATATTACAGTGATTTGGGTAATCTTAGGCACTTGTGTGATATACATTATATGCTTAAAATTTGACAGTTTAACTGACATATATTCATTACGTATGTGCTTTACTTTTCTGTTTGTGCAAGATTCATAACATACAATGCCCTAGGTACAACATATAAAAACGTCATAGCTTTGTCTCATAATAAACTTTTACGATGTATAAAACTATATTTTGAACTTGTTTTGGCTCTACTTTATACCTCTCACAAACTAGCGACATCTGTCTCAGGTAGTTGACGTATAACATTCATTCGATACCTTTTTTCAACACACAGAAGTTACTGGTAAAACCAAAGAGGAAACAGAAGGAGCAATAGCCTCTCACATAAGATTAGAAGAACCTGACAGAAAAGTGTCTGTTTTACACTCATACTGAGTGTGGTGTAAAGTAACAGAACAATCTAATATCAGGCCACATATTGTATTTTCATTGTAGAAGCATCCAAGAACGCCCCTGGACTTTCGTAAGAATTTGCTCTCCTTAATATGCATTGCTGTTAAACAAGATCATCTAGGTACTGGCTTTCATTTTTCTTCACGTCCTGCCACCGAGTTGCTCAGCGGTAAGCCTGAAAGCTTATATTGCTAAAAACTGGATTTCGATATTCATGGTAGGCAAAGCACAGCTAGCAATTGTGTAGCTGTGCGCTTAACAACAAAAAAAACAATGCTTTACGTCTTAACATTGTTTGAATTTGATACAGTAAATAGTATTATTCAGAGTTTCCGCTGAGGAAAATTTGATGAAAGAAGCCGAAAGTATGTCAATGGCAACTGGGCGTGATCACGCCATTTTATTGATATTGCAAGAAGAGTAATTGTTGCCTGCGACTAACACCAAGAACATACTGATATGCGCTTCCTGGGTTTAATATTTGATTTTCTACTATATTTTAAGGAAACAGCTACAAAATTTAACATTTTAATAGGTCTTAATTGACTTTGAAAAACAGTTTAAAGACACAATTCACAACGGTTTTTGGTAATGTTCATGTCTGTTATCGTCACAGAACACAACACATGTTGTATAAATATGACACTGTGTTTTATGCCGGAAGTTGTTTTTGTTGTTGATAATATATTTAATTCAGTTCTGTTACACCGATCCCTCCTTCACAGTTCGCCACGTGGACAGCAGCACTTACCTGGAGCCTAGCTTTGTTTGTCCTTAGCCTGCGATGTATATCAGGGGTCGATTTTAAATAAAAGTATGATAATAGGGTAAGAACTTTTATCACATTGTTACCACTGTTCTTATTATGTTTTTGCAAATTCTAAAACATTATAATTTTGAAAGTACGGTTTAATCCATGATTTATTTAGAATTAGCTATGGAGACTACATTACTTCAAAGTTTCAGTCGATATTTTGCGTGAGAAGGAAATGAGACATGTGGGCATACCATAGGTTTTCTATATTTTTATTTTGATATAAATATTTTATTTGTTCGAATCTATGTAGTTTTTGAACAATCATGTGGTATAGACAACCATTAAGTTGACTTCGTTTGAGCTGTTTTTGTTCCCATATAGTTGTCTAGAGATAATACCAACTCGCCCTTGAGATATTTTGTTGTAACGCTGCGCGTTATGCAAGAAGGTTAATGACAGCAGTGTTTTCATTGGCAGAGCAGGTGATGTCTAGGGGTTACGGCTTCCCCTATGTTAAACAAGAATTATCAGTCACGTAAAGTTCCATTTGCTATGGATAACTTCGACATTTTCCATTAGATAAGAAATATCAGATTTAAACATGAATTCTCAACGAGTTGTTCACAGGAAGACATCTTGACAGAAGGAAATGTGTTCACCAATTCACAAGTTCCATAGCAGGCAAATGTCCAGTGTACAAAAAGTAACTATACCAACTATGTTTGCCCATTGATTTAAATCTGTTTGTTTATTGCTAAGCACATAGCTACACAATAGACTATCCGTGCTCTACCCACTACGGGTATCAAAACCCGATTTTTAGCGTTATAAGCCCTCAGATTTACCATCAAGTTACCAGAAGGCCCATTGATTTAAATAAATATTGCTTGAATTTGTATAATAAATTATTGATAGTCTGTATATTTCTTTGTTTGTACTCAATTAGTTTAGTAAAATGCAGACTTTGAAATTTATTCTGCCAATCGTCCCGCTATAAATCAGATCTACCTAGCACTCTTTGATGAAATCAATTAATCTGAGAATACCATAGAAATAAGAGGGTTAATTTTGGTAATAAAAAAGGAATCTTGATTCTAATTCATACTGTATTTGCTTTTTTTTTTCTTTCTTGTTCCACATCATATACACAAAAGTGTTTTGTTTATAACCTTAGTTTTATATCAGCTTTTAATTTCTTCTTTTTCTTTATTAGGCAGAAGTAACTCGATAGCATCTGGATAGAGATTTGAAGTCAAGACAACTGAAAATTTCATGTATTCCGATTATAACAAATACTTCCTTTAGATATGCTGTTTATAAACTTAAATGTCATTTAAAGTATCTATGAAGGTGTTTTTCATATAATTTGTTAAATATTCCTGTACCTCTTTTATTATAATCATAAAACCGAAATGTATTACTAAAGCAATGATCTTACAAGTTCTTTATTTATTTGTACCTCATCTTTGGTTAAGGTTTGAAACTAGAATTGTGATAAAATTCAGAAATAAAATGACGAGTTTTTGTTAATTCTCTTGTTTACATGTGTCATTCTATATCATACGTTCTTGAATGTTGAACTGATTATAGTGGGAAAAACCCTTAAGACAAGCCAATACCGCCCACAGAAATATTTGGGCTTGGAACAGTTCTTTTGTTTGCCACCTCCTCTCTCACGGAAATTTCATTTCAAGTTTTAATCAGATCCTCTTTCTTCGATCTCTTCACGGTACTTGTATTAGTAATTCCATCATGTATCTTGTACCTAGAAGACACCCCCTTTTCTACAAAAACAAGGAGTTTGAGTAAATTTAGCTCTAAAGAAAGAAAACAATGAGATAATATTTTCGTGCTAGTGGTGTATATTCCTGGGTTTACATTATAAGCATTCTGTTCAAATGACATTAGACACGTCCAATATCAGTACATTATAATATTATTTCATATATAACAATATTACTACATGGCAGGTTAAAAGTTTGTGTACCTTGAATATAATCATCTATATCACTAATATTGTGTATTAACATTTGAATTTTCATTGCAACGCATCATACAAACCTAGTAAATTGGGGTAAAATAGCTCTATTAAAATTATTAGATGAATAGTTGTTTTACAATAAGTACGCTATCGAATATTAAACATAAGAAACACAATGATATTCAAATGTGAAAGTTTAAAACTGCATGGTTTATCACTTCATCAAAATATGATCTTATATTTCGAATATGAAATAAAACCAACCTTACTTCCGTAATGGTCCAATACAGATTCAACAGACCCACCAATGGAGGTGTGCTCACTGACATGACTGAAATGGTCCTAATGGGCTATTGGATTTTATATACATGTGGCATTAGGGTAGGTCTAGTAGCCAAAGTTGTTTAGCCCCCCCCCCCCGAATCTTCTGGCTTAGAACAAGTTACTCCTGTGGGTAGTACTGTGAATGAAACAAAAATAAAGAATCGTCTAGTATACTGAAGGAGAAGCTATATAGTAAAAACTTCAGGAAACCATAACTTGAAATATATAAAATAACTATGCAAATATTTAGGAAGAGATCAGAAAGTTAAATTAAATCACAACATTAACAGTACATCATGAGTTTACACTGGGTGCCAAATTTTTGAAGAAT
>NW_013669565.1:6751-16580 GCF_000517525.1 Limulus polyphemus | reverse complement strand
CTATAACCATAAATATATAAAATAACTATGCAAAATATTTAGGAAGAGATCAGAAAGTTAAATTAAATCACAACATTAACAGTACATCATGAGTTTACACTGGGTGCCAAATTTTTGAAGAATTAAATAATATTGGTGAAAGGAGAATAGTTGAATTTTGTGATAGTCCATAAAATCAAGTATATCATTGAAAGTCTAACATTACAGAATCATATACATGGATGATTATATAGATCATTTAATATTCATGAGTGAATATAGTTCCTATTCCTGATGAAATATGACTGTGTCATGTATTAGCTACCCTTTAATATGCATCTTGTTTCTCGAAATTTCTGTATTTTATTTTACAGTGATGGAAAAATTTATTTTATCGCCTAATTTTTCACACTTTTCTTCAGAATCATCATCATCTGCTTTGAGGCCCTAATACATGTAGATGCAAATATGTTTCATGGATGAAACACATGAACTAAACTAACTGTAACTGTGTCTAACTGTTACACCAGTATCTTTATAGGCTATCTGGGTACTGCATCAGCCGTTTTCTAATTATAAATAGAGGTTCTTACTGAAAATCATTTTAAAAGTCTATCTGCTACAATGTGCATATGATGCTACCATGGCCAAGGATTGTGAGTTAATTCCACAGAAAAAAAGCAGTCATTGTTCTTTTAAACAAAGAGCGACTGCAACAAGGCAGATTGTTAGCACAATTAAAGTTAACCAGTCTACTGGAAACCTCTGAGTGCAGAGATATAAAGAGACTGGATGTGTGAAGCGGTGGAAGGGAAGGGGTAGGAATAAAACTTCCACAGCAACTGATGATCGTGTTCGGAAATGCATGAGCCTGCAGAATCATCGACTGTTGTCCACGGATATCAAAAAGAAGCTGCCAGGGTCGCTATCACCACATGCACCATCCAGTCTCGTGTATATTCAGCTGATCTCTCAGCAAGACAGTCAATAAAGAAATATCTCCTCACCAACTAGATGAGGCCCAACTAGGCCAAAAGAGCATGCTGATTGGAGTGAAGCAAAGTGATATTCTCTAGCAAATCAAAGTTCAACGTGTATGGGTCTGAAGGGAAGCATTTTGTAAGACGTAAATGTTTGAATGCAGTTGTGAAGTATCAAAACGGTCATGTGATATAAGAATGCACCTCTGGTCAGGATGTAGAAAGCCTTCATTTTGTGAAAGGTTCTGTCAGTGCCAACAAGTACATTGAGATACTCGAGTCCAAGGTAAAGGCAATAATTTGGGATCACTTTGGTGAAGGTGACCAGTACTCATTGCAGGAAGAATATGCTCCATGCCACAGGGTTAAAAAGGTTGAAAATATTCATATATTCTATGCAGTATACATGAAATAAAGAGGATATTTCACTCTATGTGTATTGAAAATACATCTTAGACTTTATTTCGTTGCTTCAGGTTAAGGACTGTCTTCGAAGGGAGAGGATTAAGAAACTATGCTGGCCAGGCAACAGTCTATATCTCAAACCTATTGTAAACTGCTAACATGTAATGGGTAACAAAGTGCAAGAAAATATATCAACAAGCATTTTGGAACTACAGGAAACCCCAATTCGCTTGTGGCATCATGAACTCTCCCCTGCCTACACTAGGTCCCTTGTGCACTCTATAAAGATGCATATATATGACTTTGAGTAACTGAAATATCAGTAAGCTTGTACCACACAATGTTCATAACCATTTTGCACTAGTTCTGTCACTTCTACAATGCACAGTCTTGTAAAAATCTACAAAAATAAAGAAAAGTGAGGGAAACTTTGTGATGCAATAATTGTTTACACAACTGTAGTTCATTTTAGGCACAGAGAAGTCGCTCAAGTGAAAAACTCATCTTTCCTAATTCTGATATATACGAATCTAAAATTCATTAGTGACCATTAGGCGTGATTTCTTAGAGAGAAGATAGCTGTTTCTTCACCAGTGGTGTTTTGAGATGGTTGTCTTTTCTGTCGACGAGCCAGGTACTTCCTTAGCACTTGAATCACAGTGGATAAATGTCACATGTGTGGTGAGTATTTATTGAGCAAACTGACTGTTTGTATAATACTGTTGTTTTAAATTCAAGGCCAGGTTTTCCTTTGTTAAGCAGATTTTGTACAAATTTTTGCTGCTTTGTCAGAGTTTTCAGTTAGATTTTGAAGAAATGTTTTCCTTATTTTAAACTTTGCCTTCTTTTGTTTAACTTTATTTTACTATTGTAGGGTTATTTTACTTCAATCTTTTTCATTTAAATTCCCATTTCTTTTTCAGCTTAAAGGGAGAGCTCACACAGGATTAGTAAGACAGATTTTAAAGGTTACTTCACATTTCTCTTACCAGTTCAACACACTCGTACCAAATAATTGCTCTTCTTTTATTTTAGTGTATTGTGTTTGTTTCTATCTATTTTTGTTAATAAAGATTATTGTTTTGTGTATTTTGTCTATTGATTCTTCTTATAAACGAACTCAGTCAGAGATAGAGACCTATACTCTGTGATGTGATTTTCTCCGAACTGTTCTGCATCAAATCCCTGCACAGAAAATACCACAGAATAATTGGAAAGGAGAACGTTTGGTGCCATAACCACGGGTATCATTGTCATAGAGGTTTGTGCTTCTTCTGAGTGGACTTATGGCCAGAGTTCTCAATAACTTATTAAGTACACCAAAGCTGTGCTTGCACATAGATGACATTTTCTGCAAGGCATATGGTGCAAGAGCTGGAGGAAACCAAGTTAGGAGTTGAGGTAGGGAACCCTGTAAATAGGGTGGTTAGATCTGGGAGAAGTCTTATCCTTGATCTTGGACTTTTGTGAATATTGCAAAGGTCTGTAAAGCCATCACTCTGCGGTTGTAGACTAAAGAAGGAGAGCAGATGTCATCTGGTGTAACAATGAGAGTTGTTGAAGTTCTCCCCTTGAGAATAAGAATTAGACATAGTTGAGTCCTAATAACTGAGGATCACTGGGGTGGCATGCAGCTGATTATGTCTGAGACTGAGTGATGCATTCTCCATAGGTATTTAGCTGAACAGGTAATCAGGGCCTCAACTCTTGTTAGTGCCAAAACAAGAAAGAGAAGTGAAGTACTGTTGGTGGATAATTCATTAACATGAGATGATTTACTGGCAGATGAGATAGAAGGCACTTATCAAGGAAACTGGCCATCAGTGGAGTAATGAAGAGCCTCTCTGTGACAGGAAGCACCCTGCTCAGCTGAGAACCAAAGATGAGGTGTTGCTGATGGAAGATATAAACCAGAAAGACCAGTTTTGCCAGGAGAAGAGACACTATGTCTAGAACAAAATATTAATAATTATTGATTAGTAGGGAGCTTCTCCACGAAGAAAGTCACTCAGTGCTCTCACGACATAAAAGTTACGTACCATTGATGGGCATACTTCACCAATAGGAGCTGTTTGACAAGCAGGTAAGATGGCAGGCACTGATGAGTGATGATGATAAGTAGTGAGATAGCAGATAACTTAACAAAGGTAGGCACTCCAAGAGTAAGGAGCCAGGTGTCATTGGTGGATGAAGAGAATGATATGTGGGGCAGAAGAGACTTTTTTCAAGAAAGGAGGCAAGTTCCCAAGGCAAACACAGGCTCAGAAGCAGTCCAAAGATTGGGCAAGACCCATAGAAAAGATGTAGTCAGTATTTCATTGTTCTTCAATCCAGGGTTGAGAACTAGCTGTCGAAAAGTACGGGGATCCCAGAATCTGCTTACTCAATTATACCATACTGTTGAAGAGGGAGATCTACACCAAAACCAAGCACATATGTAGTGGAGGTGAAGCAGACTTCCCTAATGTTTAAAGAGAACAACCAATAAAAATCAGGACCATTTCTTGATGAATTTCATACAAGTCAGTGCATGGAATTTGTGGTCTGAGGAAAAGGCAATGCAATGCCTGATCCTGAGTTTAGACCATCTGACCCTTGATAATTTTCATTGTGAAATCATTCATGAAAATACCTTTATGGGCTTATAGTTTAATGACAATAGTTTTATTCATATTTATATAAGGAAAATCTAATTAGTACTTTATTTCATATGGCATTTATAATTTGTAGAACTTTTCCCTTTATATCTATATCCCCTATCTATTATATCTATTTTCCCTATATATTTCAGAATATTAAAATATATTCCACAAAAATGTCATTAGAGAATATTTTAATAAAAAACAAGTTTCTTCAAATGTGAAGATGATAATCGATAAAAATATAATATTTTTAGCTTACAACATGTAGCCATGTAATCGTTAAGAATAAAAAAAAAAGTTAAAAGCATTATATCACATAGTTTTTCCACAAGTTCAATTATAATGTATTTTCTAATCAGTTTGCAGGATTAAAGATTTTTCAATTTGAAGGTAGTATTCCAAAATTTGTATAAGTGTCCTAGATGTAATATTAAGTATACTGGATTTACAGCAAAAACTTTAGACGTTAGAATTATGGAGTATCAAAATCTGAGATCACAAAATATTCCAAGTTACATTACATGTATTAAACTACTGTGATTTAGTCTCGGAACAATAATATTTTAAGGTTTATCGAACTAATGATGTGAAACAACTTTGTATTAAAGATTTGTTTGTTGAATTTCGCACAAAGTTACTGAAGAACTATCTATGTTAGCCAATCTTAATTTTGAAATTATAGACTAGAGGGTTTGTTTGTTTGTTTTGAATTTTGCGCAAAGGGCTATCTGCGCTAGCCGTCCCTAATTTATCAGTGAAAGACTACAGGGAAGACAGCTAGTCAACATCATCTACTGCCAAGAGTTAGACTACTTTTTACCAACGAATAGTGGAATTGATCGTCACATTATAACGCCCCTTACAGCTGCAAGAGCGAGAATGTTCAATGACAGATTTCGATCCCGTGACCTGCAGATTGCATGCCGAGTGCACTAACTTCCAGGCGGTGCCAAGCCTTGTATTAGAGATAGCTCACTAATACATAAGTTATAACTGCAATTTAATTAATTAGCTAGAGTAATTGAATTGATGTATAGATGTCCTGTTCTAATTCTACTATCATAAGCATCAGTATCTAGGATGAATGGAGAATCGTAACGAGGATAACCAAGCACTAGTGCTTTGACCAAAGTACGTTTCACCCAACTAGAATACATGTTTACGTTTTTTCACATAGCCCTGGAGTAACTTTGCGCAAAATTAAACAAACAAACACAAATCTATATTTGCCAATTATAGAACATATTTTTATTTGGCATTAACATAATTTATTGAGCATAGTGAAAGTAAGAAACCTTTAAATATATATATCTAGTAGTTCTTAAAACACTTAATAACTGGAATACATGTTTACGTTTTTGCATCAAAACAAAGTACGTATCACCCTTAGTCAATGTAGACAGTGAAGAAGTTACCTAAGAGGAGTTGTCCGCAAACTGTCAGTAATATGATGAACCTATATAAATCTGTAGATACATTATTTGGTCTAAGACTAGAACCAGCCAGTGACCACTTTGCAGGATCATTGGACACATTATCCTTGCCTATTATATGAATAAAAAGCTTTACTTTTTTTATACAGGAATGCTCAAATTCCTGGTTTCAAGCCTGTACCCTGAGTATGTTGGTATACTATTTTCAGATTCTCAATTGTGGCTTGAAACTTATAATAGAAAATTAATATGCTATTCATATGGACGAGATATCTCTTCCACTGCAGGAAGTTATACAGTATTTCCCGAGTTCTAAAAGCAGTCGTAAGTCTAGCTTCATTTTCCAGTTCAAGTTGCCAGTAGCCAGACATCAGATTTGTGGTGTTGAACCATGGGACACCCTCCACTGCATGTATGCATTCATCTGTATGTAATAATGGAAACGCATCTATACACGTTACCGTGTTACTAAAGCCCACGCAGGACCCAACCATGCCTTTCTTCTTTGTGACAATCATAATCACTAAAGATAACTGCTCTCTGTTTTTCAACACTTTCTCGATTTAATTGCTGGTAACATCCCATAAAACAAAAAAAATTAACAGTGATTTCAGATACTTAGGAAGCTGTATATTTGCCTTCAGACCAGGTAGCTGCAAGGACGATCAGTGTTGATAGCCATTCTAGCCGGAATCTAACTAGTAAATTGTCCATAATTATATATCAGCACTAATGCACTGTCAGTATTCAAACAAATAATTGTGCATTCCATCTGATTTTGTTTTTACAAAAATGGCGTATTTCATAAATTAGTTGTACCACCACAGTAGAGAGTAGCAAATCATTAGAATGTGTATTAGGTGAACCATGGAAAACCATTTTCATGCTCATTGTAATGCTAAGTCTAAGATTATTCGAACCAGTCACCATGATGTTGCTAGGTAACCAGCCCTAACTCAGGTTCCACTAGTTTAAACTAGCTCGAGTAGTCAAGCCATAATTTGTCATTGATCCTCCTACATCTGCTATAGCATCAATTGGAAAAATACTTGCATTCGATAATAATGTCTTACAGCAGAATAAGGAACTTTTTGCATTTGTTGACCAGATGAACAATAGTTAAAACAGAGTCTCCATCCCTCACATTCCTGGCATCTTTGGATTGGCACCTCTTTTTATATAGATGGAGCAACAATGATAACTGGACCTGAAAAATCCTGAACAAATGAATCTTTTAGAGCCATTGGTCGATATTTCAATTAGAGTCCTGAAAGCTGCTTCTGAGTAAAACCTGCAACTGGCTTTTTCTGCTCCAGTATTTGGTTTATTGTGGCTAATTTGAAATTTATCACCACAAGAACAGACTACATCAGAGATTTGAGATCCCGAAGACCCATATGGTGTTGCATAGATTCATTCTGCAGTCCTTCTAAAACGTACTTAATCATGATCAATAGAAAACATACTTTACAATTCTCTCCTTAGATCACGCATGTAAGCAGCCTTTAGTTCTTTAACCCGGTCCTAGAGATTGCTTAGTTCTCTACAGGTTTAAGTATATGGCAAAACTCAGTGAAAGCCATGTTCCAGACATCAAGTTCCTCATTTAAATATATTAGGGCATAAATCACTGAATCTTCCAGACTCAGCATCAGATATTGCACCACTTGTCCTTGAACCCACCTATCTTAAAGGTTGAAGACAAATAGTCCAGATCAGTTTGTTTCAGGTCACAACTCTTTTTAAGCAGTGAGGTTGACAACCATTAACAGGGTGTGTTTCCAGCCATAAAAGTTCCTTATTACTTCAAGGACCCACAAAATCACAGCAGAAAGTTGGTTGCTCCACTTATGATCCAGCTCTTCATAGTAAACTTTCCACTATGTACGTCTTCTTGGTCACAAATAACTCTGCCCAGTGAGTGGCAATGCCTGGGCTGATCAACAAATACTTAAGAGTACAGAGAAATCACTCCACTCACTCTTGGAATTTTCCAACTGATTACCACCATCACAACTCATATTTACTATCACATACTTCTGCATGTGAGATGTGACTTAATAAAAGTTGAATCTCAGCTGCTAGTATTTCTCGTAGTTGTATTTCAACTTCTTGATCCTAGTGCAGATTAAAAATGCGCATATAGCCGGCAAAAGCCCATAGTTCAGGAAAAGCCCCTTATAGTCCTTGTTATACATCCAGATCGTGTCCTCATTTCAGCCACATCTTCCTTCTCCTTGCTATATATTTTACATAGTATCAGAAAGTGTCCTCCCATGATCATGATTTCAACCTTAACAATGGCTAGAGAGTCATTCAAAACAAAGAAAATAATTCTTGGTCAAGGCACCAAAACGTGATGTAATAATTTAGCCTGTGACACTTAGATGCACTGATATCCTACAGATAAGCTATGAATATTCACTATATATATCAATTTAGAAAATGTTTTACAGACAATAGATTAGATACAAAAAGACAAAGGAAAACAATTTAACACAAATAATGTTGTTTTGGGTTGTTTTTAACTGTTGGCTTTCTATAAATGCATTCACATACAACTTAGCTAGATGCTGAAGATGGAGACTGATATTTCTATGCCACATAAAAAAATGGAGCACGAATAATGTTATACTACACTTTTATACCAGAGTGAACATTCCTAGTTTTTGACGTAGGTAATACTGTGGAATAACTAAAGGATATAATTTAGCTGAAGTTTATCATTTAAAATATTTAAGATGTGATTTACACAATAGTAATAATGCATTTAGAACTTACGGAGGTATAGATCCTAGTGTGATATACCACAATTCTATTATACATATTCAAGGAAGATAAACTCCCATTTCATACGAACTTCTACAAAACATATACTACCCTTCAAGTTAAACATGACCCACATCCCCGGGGAGTTCTGATAATAGAATATGATCAAGCAAGTATTAGACATTACAGAGTAATAATTGAGGTATCCAATCTTTGTCTAAGATGGGAGACTTAGTGCGAATTTACAACCTTTCACATCCTGTTTATAAGTATGTCAACTTACCAAATGTAGAGCTATTACAACAAAAGTTGAAAACTGCAAAAGAAACAAGAAGAACGAGAAAATAAACAAGAAGAGAAATTACAGCAGTTGTTGGAGGAAAAAGAAAAGAAACAAGAAGAACACGAAAAGAAACGAGAAGAGAGACAACAGCAGTGGCAAGAAAACTTGCAACAGTGGCAGCTCGAACAGCAAAATAAACAAGAGAGATTACAGCAGTTGTTGGAGGAAAAAGAAAAGAAACAAGAAGAACGAGAAAATAAACAAGAAGAGAGACTACAGCAGTTGTTGGAGGAGAAAGAAAATGAACATGAAGAAAGTCTCCAACAGTTGAGAGAAAGCCAACATACACAAATGGAAAAGATTAGTAAATTTCAAAATGAATTAAATACATTAAAGGACAATTTATTGTCTCTTACACAGGGAGGATATATTAACCATGGAACTAATCAGCCCCAAACAACAGGAAGCCCCTTCCAGATCTTGCAGCTAAATCCTAATGCAGACATATTCAGTCTTGCCAGAAGTCACATTCCATACATGAGAATCAGCAATAGGGGTAATCTAGTAAGAAGGAAGACACAGGAAAACGATGGGAAGGCACCATGGGAAGCATATAGAGCACAATTTGATCTCCTGGCAGAAATGAATGGATGGACAGAGGAGCAGAAAGCAGTGTAATTGGCAACGAGCCTGAAGGGACATCCACTGAAAATACCTGGAGCGTTGTCAGCAGATGACAGGCACAACTATAGAACACTAGTAGTTGCTCTAGAACTCAGGTATAGAACTCAAAATCAGTCCGAAGTCTACAGGGCTAGGTTTAGAGCAAGAGTCCGTGCTAAAGGGGAGAGCCTACAATAGCTGGCACAGGATTTGGAAAGTATGGCACACAAGGCCTACCCAACTGCACCACCTGATGTCCTCAAGCTGTTGCTGAAGGATCAGTTTGTAGACGCCTTAGACAGTTCACAACTGAAGATACAAGTAAAGTAAGCACACCCCTCTACTATGCAGGATGCAATGGCCAGAGCTCTTGAATTTGAATCCTACGTTAAGTCCAGCACAGAAGGTTGGTACTTCAAGACCAGAAGAGGGCAGCTATCAGAGAAGTTTGAGGGATTTTGCTGGTACTGTAACAAACCTGGGCACAATAGAGCTCAATACAGGCACGGCAGGAAAGGCTGCTACCCAGGAAGGTTGTTGGAACTGTGGAGAGCAAGGACACATGAGGAGACAGTGTAAGAAAAATACCACCAATAAGTCAGCTTCGGGAAACCAGTAGTGGTTGGTGATGAGGGACACATACCAACCCCCATCGTGAAAGTCCCAACAGTTAAG
>NW_013669565.1:0-5751 GCF_000517525.1 Limulus polyphemus | reverse complement strand
CGTGCCTGCTCCCACGACTGATCATTAAAGAACCCAGAGGGACAACTGGCACGTTGGATTGGAAAGATACGTCCTGTAAAATTAAGTAGACTTTGTTGTATTTTAATTTTGTGTTTGTAAATTCTGTACATTTAATTAAGTTACTGTTAATTATCTATTGATTAAATGTAAGTGGTTATTGTTCGGGATGAACAATACTAAGGAAGGGGCAGTGTTACGACAGCGGAAGTCGCATGACGCTGGGAGCATGCGCGCTGGAGTTTTTAGAATTATCGGGGAACCCCCGCGAATCTTCGAGTATTTGCTAGACGCCCTCTTTTTCAGTATATAAGCCTGTAAGGGAAAGCCTGCGGGATGAATGAATGAAGAGAGTTCCGGGTAATTTACGATTCTGTTTCGAGCTAGTGTGTGTTTTCGAGATTGTGAATCGTTGTGATTTATAGCGTGTATTATAAAAGTAGTTAAGTTTAGAAACGTCCTGACTGTGGAAATTCTGTGTATTACAAAGTGCGTATCGAAAAAGAATAAACTAGTTTTAATCAAGAACTTTCTCGGAAAGAATTTTTACCGGAAATTATCAAACAAGCAGATACGCAACACTGTGAATCCTGCATTCGCATCCTGTTAAAACAAAACAAGTCAGGGTCTTCACTTTGGAGCCATGGGTGAATTACAATTGTATTAGTCAAATCTCACTGTTTGGTCAAGAAAGAGTAGCCGAGAATTGACGGTGGGTGCAGTTGACAAGCTGTTTTCCCATTAGTCCATCAGTTCAAAGTTAGGGACCCTAATGCAGATAGCCTTTGAATAACTTTGCACGAATATCAGAAAACAAGTGTGTTTGTGTTTAATGCCAAGCTACACAATGGGCTAGTTGCGCTCTGTCCACCGCGTGGAATTGGGCCCTGGAGTTTAGCATTGTATGTACATAAACTCACCACTGACTCTCAGGGGATTTCCAAAACAAACAAACAAGGTTTGAGGAAATATATGAAACTAGCAAATATACATGTAAATATAGTTTAGGCCTATTTTCTATAAAAAGGTGTTATTTGACATCTTTCATTCTCATCTATATCTTTCAACCGAATGTAAATTTCAATTGTCTACTTTAGATAAAACTAGTTTAGAAATTTCTCTATTTAACAATTATTAGTAAACTCCTTTCAATTATGTAACTGGCCTAGTGGATAGCGTGCCAAGATGTAGATCTGATGGTTTATAGTTCGTGTCCCATCGCCACAAGAAACGTACTCCGCACTTTGAGCTACATATACGCTATAAGAGTAACGTTTAAATCCCTTTATTCAATCATACTTGCGTCATCGAGGTCACGTGACTGGTGTGGCGCCCTCTAGTTTCTAGAACTATCTTGTTCCTTCAGGAATGCTCTAGTATTTACTAGATAGGGTAGGCTGGTATATATAAGAGGGGGACAACGTGACGCGGTAATGTGTGTATAGACAGTGAATAATTGAACTGCAGTCAGAGAGCACGAGAGACGTTACAGCGTTTGTTTAGCGCGATTGTTGAAGTTGAGTGTATCGGTAAAGTTATATTCGGAAAGAATAAACCAGTTTTATTAAGAAAGGACTTGTGTCGCTTAAGTTTCGTCGGAACGAAGTTACGTAAAGTTAATTAACAAACGGAGACGTAACAATACCAAAGCAATTAAAAAGTTGGCAGTGGATGTTGTTAATTATTTAATTCCCTCTAGTTTATCACTCCAAAAGTAGGAGACCCATGACTGAGAGATAAGCTTGAAAACTTAATGCTAAAATCTGGGGTTCGATGTTCTCAAAGCAAAGTGAAATAGCCCTTTGTTTAGCTTTTTGCTTCAAACAAACACAATTAGGGACAGCTGTACGCGAATGGCCTTTGTGTAGCTTTGCGAGAAATTGAAATGAAATATACAAACTATTATGTGACTAAACTTTTACGAGTAGTCCGTTCCAAGCGTTACACTCACTATTTAATGGTGCTGCAACTGCATTTCATTTCCAAAGTATAAGAAAGGGTCATATGTTCCTTCGAGGCTATGCCGTTTCTTGTACCACCCTATAAACTACAAAGAGACTCCCCACTTTATAATTTCCAGTCCTGATCTCTGAAATATTTATCCAACATGTTTCATTTTTATGGTTATAAGTATTATGTCTCCACTCTGTTGCGATCAGTTTTTATCTTGTTCTTTTCCTCACAAAATAAGAAAATAATAGTTGGTTGTTTTCCTTCCAAAACCTGTAATATATTTTTGTTTATGTGACGATTGTATCATATTATCTTGGGGTAAACAAATACTAATAGAAAGATAAATACTCTATTTAGCTTAATTCAAATGTTTCCACTCATTACCAGTTAACTGACCTTTTCCTATGATTTCTTTAAAACCAAAATGATTTATTTTATTTTATTTATTCTGGATCATTCCTGGCTTTCACTTTGAGCATGCGCCGTATAATTTTAGAAGTAGAACAGGAAATAAACACATGAACACGTTGACATGGTTATGGTCAAAAGTCAATGCTAGTGTTAAAAATGTAAAATAAAATCGTAAAATGTGTCATAAAAGCCATAAGATAGTTTGGTATTATCAGAATTATATCATTTGTAACAAGGCAAATGATTTTCTCATTAGAAGTAGAAAAGTCCGATTTTAAATTATATGTAAAATGAATATTGTATATACAGTGTTGTTTTACTTTTATTAAAATTTTTAAACAATTTCATAACACTAGTGTGAGTAATAGTGGTACTACTACTTGTAGTAGTAGGCGCAAGTTAGTACTACTAATAATATATATAGTACTAAAACTTGTATTAGTATTATGTACTAATATTATAAACTTGTGCCTCGTCTTGTAGGTGGTGGAATTAACCTTGCTCTTTTTGGATTACATCATTGCAGAAGAAATAGACTTAATTTTCTAATAATATACATAATATCCTTGTAGTTGTATTGTCAAAGTTGTGTATCTAATATTAATTAATACTAATAGATGTTTTTTATCGATTTTTAAACAATAAGAATTACAGGATAGTGGAAGTAGTACAAATATTTTTGGTGAAATTTTAATGATCCAATATAGTAACAAACATTTATAAGTTATAGCAATAATTATGTAGTATTTTTTTATTATTATAGTATTAATTAATATTTTGGTATTAGCATTATGCTTAAGTGTATAACATTTGAGGGATTATAAGGGTACCTCTGACCTATTGCGGTTGTGTCATTTGTTAAGAACCCATCTGACCATATCCAGCTCTGATTTTTTAAGTATTCATGAAGCCTTCTCTTTAAGTTGAATGAATAAGAATATAAATGAGATCTTGTTTCATAACTTATTAATAAGCTGAATTACAGCTAAGGTAGCATTACACTTGCTAGGTCTAGTCTGATTTTTAGTAATATGCAGCTATGTCCTAACTTGTAGTTATTTATTAAGTCACAACACACACACTCAAATAACCATTTTCAAGTTTACGTACTAGTCTTGCCTACATGAGATGTATCAGCTGAGTGGTGGAGGGAACAAAGCCATGGTAATTATATTTATATATATATCAAAGAAAAAGACTTACACTTATTAAAGATTTAAATATATGAACTGAAACATTTCTTACCTTTCATGCCACCATTTCTGTTCATAGTGTTTTTGGAAAAAGGCCAGAAAATGCAGGAAATTGTGTTTTTGATAGTTTTGATTTTCAAAATTTTTAACAGGAGTTTGCCTTTGGACACCCCTAGGGGAAGTTGCTTGGAGGCATGATGTCAGGCCTTTGGTTCAAGCTCTGTCTCTTGCCAACTGAGCTATTTGCATACTTTTGTAGCACACTTATCCATAAAAGTTTGATGTTATTGAATTTATTAAAAAAACAACAACAGAATATGTTTTGACATATGATGATGAAATTTTCAACCTATACTTGTTTTAATTTTAGAATGAATTTTAGAGATAACACCATTGGTTCATATTTAAAAGCTGTCAGAAGTTAGATGACTTGCGCAAGTAAATCACAGGAGTAAAAGTATCTTAACAAGCTGTGAACAATGAAGGTTAACATAAACAGTTACTTGATATTAAGAATTAATTATTTTCATGTAGTGGAAGTTATGAAGTACATTTTATGTTGATATGAAATGTATTATCATATGTATCTTTTATGAAAAGACTTTTTTGATACAGATAGCAGCATTGGTCTTGTCTAATTGAAATGTTTAATGCATGCATATTTACTGAAATGAATATGAATGAGTATCAGTTATGATATTAAAAAAAAATTAAGTCCAACCTATTATTTGATTCACCACTTGTCACTGAGTTATACTGCCCCTCATCAGTAACCCTAGACAAAGACAAATGAAAATAATTAAGTTTAAGGAATTAGTAAAGTATTACCATTAGTCATTTCTGTGGTATTTTCAGAGTAACAAAAGTTGATTTGATAAGACTAGTAAAGGTCATTTCAAGAATACAGGTTCAGTCAGCCTGAAAACTCGTTATCAAAACACAGGTTAAGTTAGTTTTGCAAATTAGGCAGTTTTATTTTTGAACAGGGTGGCCTGCCGCTTGAAAATATTGCCTTCTGACGTGGTAGATGCAACAGGGATTAGAAGATTTCAAAAGAGAGCTTTATGAGTATTCATGAAGACAGGGTTGAAGATAGGCAGACATCTGTTTTTCCCTCAAATGTTATACTAAATTCAAGTAAATCTTTCAATAATGATTAGTGAATAAGTTCTTTCTTGCAGTTTTTCATTTCAACTGTTAAATATTCTTCTATATTTGTTTAAGAATGTGTTTGAAGTAAATGTATCATTTCAGATGTTTTATTTTGAGCTGTTACTGTTTCTCTGAATTTTCGATTGATTGAAAAGTTAGGTAAACTTTTGATCATGCAGATATTTACTTCTTGAAAATGAACAACACTCCAGGATTACATCATGGCTTACGCCTTTCTCGAAACTCTGAAAATGGTCATAGTTCTGATTCTTCTGGTTCACATGCATCATCAACTTACATTAAAATTGGAATGGAAGGTGTGGAAACTTACCCAGGCAGTGAAGATTTCTCAAGTGGTTTGACAACTCCACAAAATACTCAATCAGAAACTAACATGCCCTCAAACTTTGAAGACTTCAGCTTTGTTTCTTCAGCTTCTAGTGCAACAGGTAAATGTATAACCAGTAATGTTTCTTTTTATATATTTTTAATGTATTAAAATTGACAACACTGCACCATATATATCTATTTACAAAAGCTTTAATATATTACCATCTAACCTAGTGGCGTAGCAAGGGTTCTCAGCACCCGGGGGCAAGACACTTTTGGTGCCCCATCTCTGAAATGTTTTGATTATTTGTTTTATGACTCATTACCCACTTAATGACAGTAACATAAAGAATTAATTGCTGCCTTACACAGTCCTAAAATAAATGTCACAATATAACATCTCACGATATCACAACTGTAAACCTGGAACTAATGAAGTATAGCCTATTAGGTGTACTTACATAATTTGTGAACCATTTTGATATTTTTGTCATCCAGTATTGTTCAAAGTCACATAGCTAGAGTAATCTTTCAAGCATGCAGAATAAATTTCTGTTATATTCCTAGTTATGAAACTTATGTTTTATATGAGAAGCCAGTCACTTGTGGTGTACATAGATTATAAAACAGAGTGATAAAATACAACTTAAGTTTACAAATAACAAATTTTATTAGTGTACAAAACTGTACATAT
>NW_013669564.1:106228-108145 GCF_000517525.1 Limulus polyphemus | reverse complement strand
AGACTAGAAAAAGGTTTAGATACCAATCATAGATGGCAGGACAAGTGCTGAGGTGAAAAGAAATATCTTAAAAAAAATATTGAAAAAAAACATTTCTTCTTAGAGGGCGCTTATTTACAGTCTAAAACATATTTTATGAATTTTTTCATTAAATTCCTCTTTAAACTTCATTAAATAATACAATTTTGTACAAATAATTGAATGTTATGCTACTATTTATAAAACTAAAATCGGAAATCCATTAAAAGATAAGTTCTCTATCATTTTTTCAATTCACAAATGATTTTACCCTCACACTTGCATTGCCTACTAAAAATGTTAGTAGCCGGTAGTCATCGGGTTAATAGCGAACCTAACTTTTCTACTTTTTTGGTCATCCGCGAAATATATATGTAATACAAACCTAGAGAAATACAGCAGACCAAATGATGTTATTAGAATCGTGGACACTAATTAGCGAACCAAATTACTAAATACAAACTCGAAACACATTACATAAATTATTTGGATGTACATTCCAGGCCTTGACCCAAGAAGCATGGAAACTAACAGTTATGATTATCAGAGCCGAACAGACACGATTCCATATTAAAAAGCAACGAATGTTTATGTTAGAAATCATCTTACAGGAAGCAACTTCACAAAAAATAACGATTGATGGAACTTTGAAGAGAATCAACAAGAGGAAGGGTATATGTAAAAATACCGAAGTTAATCGGTTTGTCTATGTACATTCTGAGTTAATAATCTCGAGTGTTTACGCCCATGCCAACGAATAAATACTGAGATATAGTTCCATACGAACCAATTAACAAGTAGTTATAGTTTTAGTTTGATGTAAGATTTCATTTGTGCCAATTAAGTTGAACGATCTACTTGCGAAAATCGATCCACTGTATTAATTGAGAAATCGTAATGACACGGGAAAATCTGTATAAAACATCGTGTTTCTCAACCTGGAGACATCGTGCTTTAGCCGATCCAGACCTACTAGTGAACCTGTTAATATCCAGAAGTCAGCATAGCTGTTTTACAAACCCTTGAAAAGATTCGTGGCATGAATTTTTTGTAAGTAATGGTATCTCTGATCTAGTCTAACAGTCATTCGCTTTAGTAATGTATAATGTCTGAAGAGAGAAAGGTGAAAAACAATTCTATTGAAGATTAGTAAGGCTAGTAAGATATATCATAGTAGTTGAGTTACCCAGCGTTGCCGGTGAAAATTTAGATTTAAAATTTATAGATCAGTATTTTTTTCAGCAAATTATTCAGTAAGTAGACAAAAGCTGTGATGCGAGAAATAAAAAAGCATTTAATCAAACAAAACTATCAAAAATTAAATCGTGTTTGAGCTTGTCTTGTTTTTTGAGCCTGAAGTCGTACATCATGTTGCTCCTCTGTTTCTTGCTCTCTGTAAGTTATTTGTCTTAATTTTTGTGCTTGAAATCTGATTTGACTTTGTTCAGAAGTTTCTTGTTGTCTATATCCAGCTTGCCTTGATGATTCTGACTGAGCTCTGGCTTTGTGCTGTTCAACCGTTTCTTGCTGTCTTTGAGTAGCCTGCCTTTCAGCTTTAGCTCGAAGTCTAACTTTACGTTGTTCCAAAGTCTCTTCTTGTATTTGAGCAGCCTGTCTTGCAGCTGGTGCTTGAAGTATTTGATTGCATTCTTCTTCTGTTTCAGCTGCTCTTTGTGCTTGCATTCTTTTAGCGGCAGAAGACTTTCCATAGAAAGGGCGTTTCTTGGGTGGCATAGTCACCTGTATCACTAAACAATAATTTGCAATTCACAAAGTTTCTAAATCACTTATGAAACCACTTAGCACTATTTACAGAAAATTGTTTTTGGAAATACTGAATTGATAGCAAGGTGATCTGAGTGTCTCTCGCCATAACGCTTTCTATGTGCAAAACGTGCT
>NW_013669564.1:93674-105960 GCF_000517525.1 Limulus polyphemus | reverse complement strand
AAGTTACTTTTAAATTTAGTAAGTTCAACCGTTTGGTTTCCTATAGACGAACAAAATAAGACTAACTTACTCTTATATATATATATATATATATAAAGATAGATAATTGCTAAGAGATATACCGGAAGATTTGCTATCACAATTGTATAATATAAATTATGACTGAAGGAATTTCTCGTATTACTTTAATATATAACCTTTAATAAACATATCAATATTCAAAACGAAGAGTTTGATATTTTTGATTATTTCAAGATAACTTTGAAAACTTTGATGTAGAGGAATTGATCAATAGCCTGTTATAAAGATTATTTTGTGTTAGTATTACGATTGTCTCTGAGTGAGATTTTTTATTCCATAAGTTGGTTGCTTGTGTGCTTAACCCACGGCTGCGTAACCAAGATTTAAATAAATTCATTTGTAGCTTGTGTGAAGTCGAACCCAACGATTATGCCTACCAGACACCTGTTACAAAGTGTCAGATAGTTAAAGCCATTAATAATAGCAGATTCAATCAGGAAATAAAGAAAGTAATTCTTAATCTGATAACTTAACTGAGTTTTGCTAGTATGTGTGTTGAACAAAGAGAGTGAAAATGAATACAACCTTTATTATGAAATAAATAAAATGAAATTCAGCATACCTAATTGCACAGTATAATCACAGTCATTTGTATTAGAATGTGCTTAGCTCCATAGCTTTATTTCTCTCAGGAGAGACTTCTAGTAAACTATATGCGATGACCGTAAAGGAAGTCTTTACTCAAAGAACACCAAACAGAAATGAACCAAGAAAGTGCAACTCAAATCAACAGGTAAACATTTTTGTGTCTAATTAACAGAATCCTAGCCTGACCTTTGTTTTTTCACAGCATTGGTCATCTAAATTATTAAGACAGCATCACTGACGACAACAAAAGATATGTGTAATCAGTGATGAGTTAGTTAAGTTAGTGAAGTCAATGAAGAGTTAATGGTTAATGAGTGAGAGAATCAATTCAGTGTTAGTAGTGAAAGTTATACTGTCTCTACTTATTCAATCAATTATCTGTGACTTTCTATAAATAAGTTATTTATAAGTTAAGCAAAGTACCATTAGTAAGGAATTTCTGATGGAATGTAATTTGTGAATTAGTACAACTTGTTCAAAGTGAAAGCATGTAGAAACGTTATAGGAGAAACATACTAATTTAATCATTACTTGGACTAGACTTTACATTATTTTTACCAAATAATCCATCGAATACACTTCAACTTCAATATGATGACAACACAGGCAAGAAGGAATATAAAATCAAATGAAGGTCAAGAATATATTTACAGAAAATTAAGATCAAGAAGAAAGTGACAGGAATTTAGGAGAAGAGTTAAAAGGAAAACAAGTAATATTTAAAGAAGAATTAAAAATGAAAATATATATGACTGAAGACAAGTTTAAAGGAACTATTAGAGATGTACAGATTACAACAACAAGGTTGAAGAAATAGAGAAAGACTACAATGGAAGAAGGACTAAAAGAAATAATTTAGGTAGAAAAGAAAACCTACAACAGAATACATCTGTAAAAAAATTAATAAATGCAAAATCTAAATCAACAAACTCTTGCTCTGCATGTTCTAAAGAAATCTAACCTAAAAATAATTTACTACTAAATACAATATAGAAGAACCTATTTAGTTCCTACCAAATTCAGTTTCAGAATTTAGCTGGACAATTCAACAACACTGCTTATTTTATAAACCAATGGATTATATCGAAAGGTACCATGGGAGGTGTACCAGGCTAAGTTCAATGATATTTTTAGAGTGAATGAGTGAAAAAGCAAACAACAAGCTATCCTTCTGGCCTGAACATGAGCATATTCATTGAACAGCCTATAAACACCTGCACTTTTTCTCTGTATGCCATTATCATGTATGTCAAGTGTTTTTCCCAATCAGTTTGTCCAGAATTAACAAAGTTTACAAGCATCTGCTTGGTAGTTATTATTACCCATTCTGTCAAACAATCATTCTGGGGGTTATAAGTTGGATTGCACATCTTCATCACATCCAACATTTTACACAACTCAGTTAACGATTGGCTGTCGAAATTGGCTCTCTGAGATTTGTGGATTACTTCTGGTGCTACAAACCATATTATCCAGTGTTCCATTGATGCATCTGTGGTGGACGGTGCAGATGTATCGACCAATGGATAACCCTTGGACTAATTTCTGAAGTATAAATTGAGACTAGTATTATACTATGACCTCTTTCGGTCTCTGAAAGTGCACCAGTAACATCCAAGGCTGTAGAAAAGACCAAGCAATTCTCTGATGGTATTTACTCTCGCTTAACTTATTCTTTAGGCAGAACAAACCATACAGTATTCTCACCATTACCAAACATCTCAATTCTATTGTGGACAAAAGAAGTGCAAGTAATAAACTGGTGCCCTCCAGACTTTGTGTTATGAAAAGTCTTAAGAAATCTTTGCCGTAGAGTTCACATGACCAATAGGTGCAACACAATTGGAGGACCACAACTTGGTGATTTATTTCTGCAGTACAGTACAATTGTAACTGACCACACACGTTATGTGAGGTCAGTTACATTCCTCTATTAATTTTGATCAGTATTCACCTTACTGCATGACAAGGAGTGTCAATACTAAGAAGCGGCCTTTTAGTCACTCTTCCCAGAGCTCCCAAAGTGTTAATCATGGCATACATCTACTCGTGGAATCTCCTACTTCATAGCTTGCTTGCTATGGTTTCACCTCCCACAGAGTGTCCAGGGTCAGAAGTATATCACAAATGAACAAGATAATGCCATGTGGCGAGATAATCTACTCATATTTTTCTGTTGCAAACCCAGGTACAGGTGATGCACTATGACAAGTAATGTTTTTCCAACGTTGATATTAAACATATTGTCAAACCTTTTGGATTTCTATAGTTCATCAGTCACTTCAATGAAGCATAGTCCACAGAGATGGTAACATTTGCACCATACAAGTGGTGGTGGTAATGTTTCATTTTATGAATATCACAACTACAAGCAATCCTTTTTTCGTTGTACTGTATCAGCATTCAATAATTGTGGATGTATGAATGGTGTACAATTAAAAATTCTATCCAATCTTGCAACTGTGGTAGCACTTCTTCAATTACATTGTTGGGGAAACTTGTTCTCTTGTTGTGGATAAGCCAGTATTGGAGCACCCACTAAATCAAGCTTTAGGTATTAGAATGTTTGATCACATTCCTCACTCCATCCAACGTGCATTTCAATTAATTTAAGAGCAGACAATGGTGCTGCAATCTTGGTGAAGTTGTCCAAAAGTCATTGTTAATACAGTACAGAAATAATGAAACTACAGACTTTTCGTTGGTTTGAAATCAATCGCTCACCATGGTTATCTTGAAGTACTTAGATATTCCATCTCTTCCTACAGTTTGGCTGAGAAACTCCAATTCTGAGTGCATGAACTAGCAATTTTCTGGTAACAGTTTCAAGTCTGTTTTACTTATCCACTGGAATTTTCAGGTTCTTAGCTATAGACTTGAAGGTGCGACCAAACACCAAAATATTGTCAAGTTGGACCAGGCATCTCTTCTATTGCAGTTCTTTCAGTGTTCCATTAACCTCTTGAAAGTGGCAGGTGCATTACACAAACCAAGTGGCATGATGCAAAATTCATTCTACCTATATCTCGTGCTAAAACAGTCTAGGTATGCTTTCGGCCTCCAGCCTGACTTCCCATTATCCAGATACCAGATCCAAACTATTGAACCAAATGGAACTTTCTAATACATTCAGAAATTCATCTGTTTCTAATAAAAAAAAGGCATCAATGAAAGTTACTGCATTAAACCTTATAAAATCAATGCATAACCTTAGTGTACATTCCTTATTCTCGATAATCACCACTGGAGACAAACAAACATCTCTGAAGGTCGGATGATACTTTCTTTCAACATTTCATGTATTTCAGTTCTGTTAACATCCTTTCGCTGTGTTGAGTCTAGATTATATGTACATTTCCCTACAAACAATTCCAGTTGTATTGGAATCCACATACTTGCTCTCAGCCATGGTTCAATGTGTTCTACTCTAATGTTACCATTAGCATCAATTACCACTGCTTCACTTATCATGCCTGTAACCATCCAGTTGGACAATTGATTCCCCATAACTGAAAACCAACATGAGCTCTTAATTCCTCATTGGACAAATAACTGTCAAATCTAACATTGCCTGCTTTCTGAAAAGGAAGCATTTCACTTCATTTGAGGCTTTTTTAGCCATGCTTCAGAGTACCAAATCATTGTACTTTGTCTGGAATAAACCACAGGATATCACTTATGTACATGGATGTACTGCTATTCCCTCCACTGTATACTTTTATGTAGTCTGCTGTTCCTGGGCTTGATCTGGCTAACATGGGATAACTCTTTATACATTTCACAGATGGAATTAACATACAAATTTGGCAGTGTGTGCATCATGAGGATGCCACTACCAAAGCTGATATCAGAAATGATTAAAATCATTCTCTGAGAGATATTTCCTTGACACAGCTAGAAATCTACCTCTCCTCTAGCATCTAACCTATTATCACCTGACAGAATGAAGTCTGTATTCACTAGCTCTAATGATGATCTCATATTGAGGTCCTGATATTCTTAGAAGTTTAAAAGTGTCTTGGCTGCTTCTGTGTCAACCAGGATTTCAATATTTTACCTTTGTACCCTTATAGGTACATACCAATCTCCCCTTATCCCTGAGAGCTGGGCTTACCATTAAATATATATGGTGTAAGCAACATGCTGTGTTCCTTCAAGGCAGTGGCCAGACATGAACTGGGCTCTTTCCGTTTCATGGAGCATGTCTTACAACATCCACTACTTGCTTCTGTTTGTCCTAGACATGCTGAGCTGTTGGACAATACTGGTAACTCTAGTACTTTTGCACGTTAGTAAAACATTAGCATTTCATTTTCCAGTGCCACATCAAACCATAAGCAAAGCAGATGCTCTGCCCCTATCATCCTAAATTATATCCAAGCAAAGTAAAACTGGTATTAGCTGCAGTATGTATAACCATAAGCCGATCTAGATAGAATTGCCCATACACTGGCAGTCAGTATGGTTATACTGCATTGCTTGAATGTATGAGTGGCTAATTAACACTTGATATTGAACTAGTTTTATGTGATAGAGGTACTTGAGTAGGTCAATCTATCTGAGGTACTGCTACAACAGCTGTTGCTGTAGAACTTTTCTCTCTAACAATCGATTCAAAGTTATTATATAATAATCATACTATGTCACGACAGAAACTGTCTTTCTTAAGCTCAGGATATCCCTCATATCCAATGGTACGTCATAGCTTCACCAGGAAATATCCTGATGGTTTTGTCCACGAGGAAGTACTGCCAATCTAACATTTTCATAAAGCTTCCCATGCAATGAGACAGATCATCAGTGTAAGTGGACATACCTTCAATGGTATTCCTCTTTCCAGTCTTGAACTCATTTCAATGGACCACCTGATTCTCCATTGAGTTGAATTGGCAGTGGAACTCAGAAATTACAATGTCCCTATCCTTTTTTCCAGGTGTTTGATGGCTTCCAAGGTCATATTGTCCAAGCTAAGGATCATACATTTCTCAGTCTGTTTTCAAGTCCAGCCTTTCTAGGTAGTTACCTGTATAAAATTCTTCAGGAAGCAGTGAATGAAAATTTTGTTTCAATATATTTTTAAATAATGGGGACAAAATCAGTTTTACCTAATTCACAAGGATCTGTGATACTGATCAAATCTGCTCATTTTTGAATTTTCAGGCAGAACCTGAGTAATATGCTGCCATTATCACAATTCGGATGTGGTAGACATACTCAGGGACTTCAATACTTGAACCAATAATCAGTTCTTGGTCCAGGTTGACAGAATGACAATTTGTGGGTGGCAGCTCATTGTATGTCTCTGTGTATCCTCTGGTTTCATTGCAAGCCATGGTCGTTAATGCAGAAAATTTGCAAGCTTGGAGAGGCTCACTTCAGTCCCATAATTCATTATCTTTACCCATGGGTGTTGGCAGTCTTACCTGCTGGAAAAGCAGCTATGATTGGGAAAGTCGTCTGTCAGTAACACTTCCAGTCCTTTTTGGCTGATCACTAATTGTTTTGACCAAAGCTGTGTCTGCAGTACTCTTACTGTGAAAACTTTGGAATTTTGTAGAGACCTTCTCAAGTGGTTTCCAATTTGCTAGGAGCAATTCAACTTCAGCAGCTCTCAGTCATACTTGTTTCCCTTGCCCCAATACTGATATTCATGGGCATGGTTGGATCTACCATTATGAATGCTCCAATCTTCCCGAAAATGCAAAAGTCCTATGTTCAGGAGAGGACTCTCCCATTCAAACGTCTCTCTTTAGGGGCAAACTCTCTTTCTTGATACTTCACTTCTGCTTTGGGAATAAGCCATTCTTCAAGCAAAATCTTTCCTTTGAATTTGTATACTCAAAAGATCAAGTAACTGCCAGTAGGCATAGAAGCAAAAACAAAAACTTAACAATAAATCCTGTGGTCATGGTACCAACATTTCTCCTTCCAGTCCATTTGTGGTATTCTCATATTAATTTGTTTCTTCACAAATTTTGGATAGGTCTATTTTATAATGGTAGGTTAAAACAGAAACTTACATAGGAAATTTGCATCCAATTACGTGATTGAGAATAAATTTGTGGTGTAAAATGGACAAGAATCTTTATTTATAATAGAAAGCAAAAACAGTATGGATACTTTCGTACTGTAATTGTGAATCGATCGACAGTTTTCTTCTTCAAAATGGATATCTGTTGACCTATTCATATTGACATCCAAGCAGAACTGTGTCAAACTACAGCTCCTTACAGAAACAGATAACCTTAGTTTTACCATAAGCAATGAGTGTCACACATGACAGGCCATTCTCTTACAACATACAAATACTATAACATCTAGAGATCTTCTACTTGGCCAATGAAGGATATTGTTGTCAATTGTCCTACAAAATGTGTAAAATTGCAGCAAAATCCCATCAGGCAAAGTAGATACTATCTGCTAAAGAATAACAAAGACACAAAAACAATTAGAATTTCAACGGTTTTTTCAACCAAGCATTATGCCAAAACTGCACACAAACTGACTAAACAAATAAAATTGAAAATTCCTGTATTAATAAAAGCAGGTAAAACCATGTGACAAACCCACATATCTACTTACAACAGTGATAAAGGGTTTTCAATGTACTATCTCGTTATTTACGAGTTTTATATTTTTTGTGCCATAAGATAGTGAATTGAAAATTCTTAAGGGTTATTATGCAATGCGTTTTATTGTTTGTTGAATAATATTTTGATATAACTTCATAATATTTTTCATTCTGTAATGGTATTTTATTGTATTGTAGTTGATTTGTTTCTCAAAAAATGCTGTAATGTATTTGTGACGTGTTTTGTGGAGTGTGAAACAGTTAATTCATTCCTTGATCATCATGAACGGGAACTTCATTGGTTGTAAAGTTAAAATTAAATACTATGTGAAACGTGCACCTATTCAGAATAGAGAATAAACACTATGGCAAGACATATGTGATCTTACAGCTGCAACCAATATATTTACCTAATAATTACAGCTTTAAACACTAAACATTTCTCTGATAATTCATAACTTTAAACAATAAATATCTGACAATTACAGATTGAATTATTTTCTTAAAAACCTTTTTTATATTTATATATCAAACTAGAAGTGGTGTGACTACAGTTTCACAATGTGGGTGCTATTTTCTGCCCCATATAATACACTTACAACCCCCATTTTTATGCATCTTAAACTGCTTCTGAGACCACAATTAAGTCAAGAAATTATATAGAAAACTCTATGTCTAATTAAATATTTCATTCTGCATAGATGAAAGTATTTCTGCGCAATCAAGTAAATCACTGGGTACACTAGGTTTATACTCTTTCGAAATTTCATATATTTATGTAAATATTTTGATTCAACACTATCGAAATATCTTGCACCACTTTTATCATTTGCTGTAAGAGACCTCCATTCAAAAGACTTAAAAACAAACAAACACTGAATTATAAAATAACACTAAAAGCTATGTTATAACAATGAAATGTTAGGAGGGACAAATGGGGGATATACACCCCCACAAGTAAAGCATCCCCTCCCAACAAATCCCAACAACACAGGAGCCTAGTATTTAGGGAAAGGGTGGAGGCCAATAAATGAGCCATAGTGGACCAAAGTTCAAGAGAGTGACAAGTCTCAAATAATAATTGGAGAGAAGACAGATAACATGAAAAGTAGGAGAGGGTAAGGCAAATACTTAAGAATAATTAAACCTGATAAAAATGATCTGACTCCCAAGGATTCGAACTACAAAGGAGAAGTAGAGGATCCAACTGCTGAGAATCCAAATATGGATCCAAAATGTGATGGTACGCCAAAGCATATTGGTGTAAAAAATGAGGGAAATGGGGCATGCCAACACCCGACTAAAGTTGGTCAGAAAATCTCTGAGCATGAACTTGTATATCAGGTGAAGGGGAAAACAAAAAATTCAGAAGGTGGAATGTCACCCAATAAGAAAAGGGAGGCATCATAGGCAATAGGGGAAACATGTAAAATACTACTTACTTAATTAATGAGTTATAAAAAGGGATGGGAGATGAAAGCTCCTGAATAGGTGTAGATTGTGACTGATTAAAATAAGAATGTAATGGAAAAAGAGAATTCAAATCTTCTTCACCATGATGGTATTCTTCCTCAGAAACATGCTCATGTTGAAAAGGAGAAGAAATCGCCGGCGAGCTTTCTGTAAATTGAGGCCCGTACTTCCTCTGCAGATAAAATCGAACCCAACTCCTGGAAAGTCATACCATTTGCGTTATCGACTGTCACGGAATTTCCATTTCCGACACATAGAATTCGGGAAATATAAACAAATTCAAATACAAAAATCGTTAAAACAATTGTATTCAAACACAGAGAAATAAAACTATTGAAAAAAAGTATTTAAAATGACAAAAGGCACAATCAGAAACTGCAGTTACACGCGAAAAAAAAACACACATCTGAACAATGTAGTACCAGTCGAGAAGGTGAGTACTGAGCGTGAATAGCAAAGGAAGCTTGCTGCGCTAGTATAGGTAGCGGGAATATTATTGGTGGAGAGTAGTTACATGGTATGTACGTGTTCAAAAACGGCGCTAAATTGATATAGACTGGTGCACTGAGCGCTAAATTTTTTTAGCAATACTTAAAGAGAAGAAAGAAAATCGAGATAACTTTGTGTAACAGGGGGTGAGACTGACCGGAATAGAATTTATAGCTGTACTATCAGGATTTGAAACAAATCATAATTTTTCTATTGGTATAATGTAAGTGGCTATTGTTCGGGACGAACAATACTAAGGAATAGTCAGTGTTACGACAGCGGAAGTCACGTGAGGCTGGTAACACGCAATGTTCTAGAAAGATCGGGGAACATCACGAATAATCCAGTAATTGCTAGGTGCCCTCTATTCTTGTATATAAGTGCGCCAGATAAAGCGAAATAATTAATCGGAATTAGAATTGCAGACAGGCAGAGATAGAAACGGACAATTGAGTCAAGAGCGGTAGTAAGTAAAGTGCGTGAATCGTTCGCTGTGAATTATAGCGTGTGTTTATATTAAAGTAACTGTGGAAATTAAGTGTATTGCAAAGTTGTATTGAGAAAGAATAAACTAGTTTTATTTGAGAAAGAACTTGTATCGCTGAAGTTTCTCGGGAAGAATTTCTACGGGAAATTAACAAACGAACAGTGTCGACATTCTTCACTGATTCTTTCTTTTATTCACTGAAATCACACATTTCACTTAGTAACATTTACAGTTTGAATAATACCCATACTAATACTAATATTAGTAAGAGTAATTTACGGCTAAGATGTGCCTAGACCAGTGCTTCTTAACTGGGTGAATGGTTCACCCAGGAATTAATGAGATCAGAATCAGGATGAATGAAAATGATGGGGTGAATGAGTATTATCAATTATACAACAAAGTAAAAAGCAAAAAAAAATCATTAGTTATTATTAATTATTCTAGTTGTAGTATATTTAAGTCGTAACAAAGAATTTTGCATTTTAATTTAGTACTTGAATGAATCTAAGTTTCAAATGGACAGCAACTGCCTGTTGTTGAAACCTACAAATGTAGAGGACGACGTTTCGAAAGTCTTCCACCTTTCGTCGTTAAGATGAAAGACTTTCGAAACGTAGTCCTTCTACAACAAGCAGTTGCTTTCCATTTGAAACTTAGATTCATTATCTCTGGCGTAGCAAGGGTTCTCAGCACCCTGGAGCAAAGACACTTTTGGTGCCCCCACCTCTGAAATGTTTTGATTATTTGTTTTGTGACTCATTACCCACTTAATGACAATAACATAAAAAACTAATTACCACCTTACACAAGCCTAAAGTAAAGTCACAATATAACATCTCACGATATCACAACTGTAAACCTGAAACTAATGAAGTATAGCCTACTAGGTTTACTTACATAATTTGTAAACCATTTTGATATTTATGTCATCCAGTATTGTTCAAAGTCACATGGCTAGAGTAATCTTTCAAGCATGCAGAATAAATTTCTGTTATATCCCTAGTTTTGAAACTTCTGTTTTATATGTGAAGCCAGTCACTTGTGGTGTATATGGATTATAAAATAGATTGATAAAATACTACTTAAGTTTACAAATAAAAAATTTTATTAGTTTACAAAACTGTGCATATACTTAACTAGATCTTGTACAGGTAGCATTCTGGCATTCATGGTTATATTAGATGAACCTTATGTGCTTTTGCTGCTGCAAATGCATCAATTAAACTATCAAAATTTAAGGTATTAAGTAGTTGCAACCATTGGTTCAGAAATATTGGTTTGTGTTCTTTTACTTATCAACATTCTACAGTCTTTACTTTCTCTGTACAAGTTTGGTCCATCGATATCACCTGGATAGCTCTTTGCCAAGTCAGAACATTTTTCTTGCAATTTTCCGTCTTCGAAATCTCCAGAAAAAATATTTTGCACATCTAGTAGAAATTCAAACCGTGAATCTAAATCTAGTAGGCGAGAAAATCTTCCTGTTATTTCCGTAATCAAGCGATCAATAACATTCTTTATGATGCGATAAATTTCCTGTTCAGCTGCATTTTCGCCTGCCATTCGTTTACGACGTATTTTTCTTCTTTCAATGGTCAATCACCATGTTTCACATTGATTCTTGCCCACTTTAAGTGCTTCTTGACAGAACTTTTCACGTGATTCTATCAATTTCTCTTTCAAAGAATCAAGATCAGCAGCTGCTTCTCTAAAATTCAATTTTGGGTCCTGAAGACGTTTCTGCATTCGATTGATAGATGATAAAAGATTTCTACAAAAATGCAAAAGTACAAGAAAATCAAATGTAAGCATGTGGTGCAGAATATTATGAGTACCACATTTTGTTTCAGCCGTGTTGCCATTCACACTTAATTGCTCTAACAGTCCTAGCAATTCATTCAGTTTTTCATGTACAACTTTTACTACCTTTTCTCTTGCACTCCACCGTGTTTCTGATTCACGCTTGACAGAGATCTTAAGCTCCTGCTGCAGTTCGTCCCACCGTGTTGTTGAATGAGCAAAGAAATTATAAATGGCTTCAATTATACCAAAAAAGTAATAACTGTTGTTTCCTGACTTGCAGCATGAAGACATACTAAGTTCAAACTATGGTTGTCACAGTTTATAAACACTGCTTTTGGACTTTTGTTCAGAATTCTTTGTTGAACGCCTGACAGATGACCTGACATGACAGTAGCATTATCATAACATTGTGAACAACAATCACTCAATAAAATTCCACCCGCTTCTAGTTTTATGCTTATTGTTTTCTCAATATTGGCAGCGTCTTTTTCCTTTGTCTGTATAAAGTCAATAAATGACTCTTTGACTTCTACTTTTCTTGTCTTAAAGTCAATGTAAACAAACTGAATCACTTGGGCCAATTGCTCACGATGGGCTAAATCAGGTGTGGAATCAAACGGAATACCATAGTATTTGTTTCTACTGTTACGACTGCGGAAGTCACGTGACGCTGGTAACACGTAATGAGTATCTCGAACGTTTCTGAAGGCTCGAGTGTTTGCCAGACTAATAACTACAAAAATAACTGCAAAAGTCACGGGAAATTTCCAGGGTTTTCGTTTGAGGTTATG
>NW_013669564.1:92204-93010 GCF_000517525.1 Limulus polyphemus | reverse complement strand
ATACACCAACCAGGAACCACTGACCTCTTGTCCATTCACAAAGCATCGTTTGAAGCAAAATGCAGTCATAAAACACTCATCTTTGGCATCAAATGGACCTTCTTTATGTTGAAATTCATGTGCTCCATCTTTAACAATCTCTGTGCAGTGTGCATGTGTTACAACTGCTGAACCTGTTGTATCAAACTTCATAAATCCAATATCCCTGCATATTAAAATATTTATTAGGTCATCCTCTTTTAGCTTAGCAACACTATTCTCTGGATTTGTTTCTGACAAAGTGGAATCCTCTTGTTTATTATTATTGTAGCTTTCAACAGAACAGAGAGCAGTTTCTTCATTGTTTTATTTTTCAAATGAAATAGCATGTTCACAATCTTGCACTTTGACCTCTTTGCTGCCATCAAAAGGAACAGATGCTGGTTTACTGGTGTCATCACTTCTAGCAAGGAAAACTCTCATCAATTTGCTTGACTCCACCATCGAAGCTGCAAATTGTGCACGTCTTTTGCGTCCCCATGCCCCACTATCTTTTTTCGACGTAATGGGCTAAGAGAATGAATTAACAAATAGTGACTACACTATTTAGATGCAACATGCAAATTGTCAGATGAAAGGAAGTGTTCTACTTTCCTAAGTTCCTAACCACATCTAGGCACATCTGGACCTGGTTTCACTTTAACTGCCATTATTGAAAGCACCTTGTATAGAATCTACCCAGATCTATATATAACCCTGCCTCATCAATTCTAGATTTAGATTTATTAGTCCTAACTTTTAAAACACGTGTTACATCTAGATCTATT
>NW_013669564.1:89655-91204 GCF_000517525.1 Limulus polyphemus | reverse complement strand
TTAATAGATAGCATAAGTCTAAGTATGCCTATAATATAAGCTACAATTTGTATGATGAAGGACGTAGGGTCTAGAAATAAAGTTATAACTGCAATTAGACCTAAAGTCTAGTACAATTAGTTGGTGTAAGACATAATTTACAATCAGCCAATACAATTACAAACCACTACATTAGGCTTATAATGTTTACTAGATCTAGATCTAGGCCTTGCCTGTTGCATATATTGCCAATCTTGCACACCAGTTAATATGTTACATCAATCTCGTATTTTCGTTTTGTTAAACATACACTTACTTGTACGTTGTACTATAGAACTTGTATTTGATCTACAGATGAATGATGGAATGGTGTAATTTACTTCTGTACGTCAATTCAGTCTCACTGTATTTCAGTGGGCGGCTTTTAAAAGTTAAAACTGAAAGCGTGATACACACACACATATAATAAAAGTGTATGGTATTTACTTAACGTAAGTCAGTAGCGCTATATCCTAGGGGAGGGCATAATTATTAATTAATAGGCATCATAGGCCATAGGAAATTTTGCACCCCTTCTCGCTTGCGCCCTGGGGCGACTGTTCTCTTGCCCCCTCTTGCTACGCCACTGTTCATTATGAATACTCTGCCTAAAAATCCTATCAAAAATTTAGTACTTTTTGTCTTTTTTCGAACTGGGGTGAGTGAGCTGCTGTGAAGAACTTATAGGGGTGAATGATATTGGAAAAGATTGAAAGCATTGGTCTAGACCAGGGATTCTCAACTTTTCCTCCATTATTAACCCCCTCGGCTTGATGTATTTCTCCATTTACCCCCTTACTTCCATACAAAAAATTCATAGCCATCATAAAGGGACAGAAAAACAAGAAGATCAGAAGAAAAAAAATATTATTCAGATTTTGCACAAAAATAGCAATGTACATTCGTATCACCAAAAATAAAGAAAATAAAACATTCTTTTCTAAAGGAAAAATTATACAGTCCATTTTTATCACAAAAAAATAAAACAAAACAGAAACACCAGAAACAGTATCAGTGGGAACACTGCTGATTCATTGAGTCAATCAGTTTGTTTAAGCGAGGAGCTGTTGATGACAATGCTACTCTCATATCGTCATCGGCTTTTAATCGGTTCCTGGCCTTTGTCTTCATTGCTACTAAACTTGAGAACCCTGATTCACATAAGTATGTAGTGACAAAAGGAACAAGCACTTGGAAGGTACGCTGAGTAAGGAGTGGGAATGAATCTGCGAGTTTTACCCAAAAATAACACCAACCTTTTCAAATTCTTCTCTAAGAGTAGCTGAGGACTGAAGATCAATCAGCTTCTCTATTTCTGGGTCATCATCTTTCATTTCTGATGGTTCAGTGGCAAAAGGTCTTATTATCCATCTCTCTGTTGGAATCATGTCTTTTGAAAAGTAGCCAGTGAAGTGATTCTTCAAGATTTTCAAATGTTCTGTGATGTCTTCATTTATCTCAGGTAATACTCCAGTCCTTTCCTCATCCATGTTTGGAAAATTTGCAAAGTTACTTTGGTGAACTCTCTATG
>NW_013669564.1:86307-88741 GCF_000517525.1 Limulus polyphemus | reverse complement strand
AAAATCATGATTTTTTTCACGGAGCACCTAACAATCTCGGACGGAACACCAGTGTTCTGTGGAACATAGTTTGGGAAACGCTGGTCTAGACCAGGGTTAACCAAACTTTCTGCTCTTTCAGAGCACTTTTAACGAAAAACATTATTTGGGGAGCAATATCATCAGTAAATTTTTAAACAAACCTTATGGATTAGGAAAAGTAAAAAAAAAAAAGAAATGCATAAAAACAACGACCTTTATTGAATAATTTCAAATAAAAGACAGAAAAGAAGTATTTTTGGCACAACTTAGTGGCTCACTTGCAGTTGCTTCGTACTGCAAATTTTTTCAATATCAGGAGTTATTGATGTTATCTGTAACATTTTCTATGTTCAATCTATTTCTCAATTTGGTTTTGGTAGCAGCATATAACGAAAAAGATTTTTTCACAATGGTATGTTGTTGGGAAATGCATCAAACACTTCAATGCCTTGATCGTGATTTCTCTGTATTCCGTATATATATCTTAATCCAAAAATCAGCAGTTTCCTCTACTTGAAAGAAAGTTAATATTGTAGAGTCGATGGGAATTTATATAAGTTGCTTTTTTTCTTTCAAAGACAATTCATCTGTATTCACAGAATCAGTGAAGGGATTTTGAATCCAAACAAACTTCTCGACATGTGAAGGAAAGTATTCAACAATGTTTGCTCTCATATCAGATAAATGTTGCACTACAGAATCTTTTATGTCTTAATCCACAGAAATTCCATTAACAAGTGAAAATTCAAAAATATTATCAAAGCAATCATAATTTTTCCCCAAAACACACTCACTCCAATGTTTTAGCTTGCGTTGAAGTGCACTTATCCTACTCTGAGCTTTGAAATATTGTTACGTCTCAGTTCTCGTTAGTTAATTTTCCGTAAATTTCCTTCCGACGAGATTTTAGCGACACAAGTCCTTTCTTAAATAAAACTGGTTTATTCTTTCTGATTACAACTTTGCAATACACTTAATTTCCACAGTCGCGCTATAACAAACGCTATAATTCACAACGAACGTCTCACGTGCTCAACTCAACAATACTCTGTCCACAGTTCAATTACACATTACATTACCTTGCCGTCAGTTCTTAACGGTTTATACATATAAGACTACTGCATATCTAGTAGGCTCTCGAGATTTCAGGAAAGGACGTGAACGTTCGAGAAAATGACGTGTTACTAGCGTCACGTGACCTCTGCTGTCGTAACACTGCCACTTCCTTAGTATTGTTCGTCCCGGACAATAGCCACTTACATTAAACAATAAACAATAACTTAATTAAATGTACAGAATTTACAAACACAAATTTACAAAATTACAATTCAACAAAGTCTCTTAATTTTACGAGATGTATCTTCTTCCGTACTGGTCTCCGTCTCGTTGGCTTCTGCTTCAAGTGGGGTTCATTTGCTTCATCAGGAAATGTCCTATCATCGGTAACAGTCACATCAGTGGTAGTAACTTCATCAAGGGCTTCACTGTTTCCCTTCTCAAAACCGGGTAAAGTTTCTTCCTCGACAGTGGCTTTTTCAGGTGACACATCTTCAGCAGCATCATTTGTTTCATTGTTCACTTCGTTCCAATTGAAATGTCCTGGACTGTGATAACGCCAAAGCCTGTTGGCATGCTCCACTTCCTATAGGCCATCAACATCCCAGTCATCTTGGCGGCTATTACAAAACTTTGCCAATTCCTATCCCAGTGTCCAGTTGTACTTTTCTACCATCCCATCAGACTGTGGGTGAAGTGGTGTTGTCCTCGTCTTTCGGATGTCAAACAATTTGAAGCATTCTTGGAACACAGCTGAATCGAAGTTACGGCTTTGATCTGAATGCAGTTCATATGGCATTCCAAATCTGAAAAAGAAATCACTAATAGCCGAAGCTACAGTTGTAGCTTCCTGATTTGGTGTTGCATATACCTCAGGCCACTTGGTGAAATAATCCATCACCACACAAATGTACTTGTTTCCAGCACGAGTTTGGGGCAGAGGACCAGCAATGTCAATGGCTACTCTTTCCATTGGTGTGCCAACTTGATATAATTTCATTGGAGCACGTCTCTTATGCTTGGGTCCCCTTTTAGCACAACATGTACTGCATGTCCTGCACCATTCTTCCACATCTCGCCTCTTACCTATCCAGTAAAATCTTTTTCGTAGGTGACTCAATGTCTTCTTAATTCCGAGATGTCCTCCTGTTAAATTATCATGGGATTGACGCATTCCCGAAACTTCCTCGGTATAACTGTTTGCCAAGTCGTCAATTTCCCATCTCTGGAGAAGAATACCATCTTCAAGCTTCAACTGGTCCCTTTGTGCCCAATAGTTCTTTGTCACAGGGCTTAGACTAGACACCTTCTCTCAAGCAGGGCGCAAAACACTTCCTTTTAGAAAATCAATTATTGG
>NW_013669564.1:64502-85198 GCF_000517525.1 Limulus polyphemus | reverse complement strand
GCCAAAAGATCTTTTACCTGAAGAGCCTGTGATGATGCCAAATGGACTATGCTTAACTTATAGAGGTCAGTCAAATGTTCTGGAAGTGTATGTCCTTTCTTTACAGTTGTAGTTCTTGCTTTAACATTGACTGGCTCTACCTCCTAGCACACACCCAACAATGCCCCTTCCTTAAGTGTCTGTTCACATTTAGAGAAATTGGCCACTGTTATAGGTACTACTTGATTACCTGCCACAAGTGACCTTCCAATCTTCAAATCCGCTGGCCTGGATGGGTCTTCCACTGCTTCCACAAGCATTGGGCTTCCATGGGGATGTTCCTTTATCCTACCCCAAATTATCTTCTGTGACATAGGGGTACTGTAGTTGATTTAAGTGCTGTGACATGCAGATCACTGCATTTATTTTTCAAGTGAGAATGATTGGTTTCTAAATGTCGTTTTAGTTTTGTAGGAAAGAGACTATTGTTACGACAGCGGTAGCCACGTGACACTGGTAACACGTCATGGGTTTCTAGAAGGATCATGACTGTTCCCAACAACTCTAGTCTTTTTTACGCGTCCTCTATATTAGTATATAAGCCGGCAAATAAAGTGACGGCATACATAATTGCAGGCAGGCAGAGAAAGAGACGGACAATTGAGTCAGGCGTGGTAGTGACGATAAGTAAAGTGCGTGAATTGTTGTGAATTATAGCGTGTGTTTAAGTGACAGTGACTGTGGAAATTAAGTGTATTGCGAAGTTGTACTGAGAAAGAATAAACTAGTTTTATTTACGAAAGGACTTGTATCACTGAAGTTTCATCCGAAAGAAATTATACAGGAAATTAAAAAACGACCAGAGACGTAATATTATTATTCTTCAGCACCTTTCCACACTCAACACAAAGTCGCTCCGTTCTTTCTTATCACCAGTCCATGTAAAACCACAGTTTATAAAGCTATCGTCATATTTTCTTTTTACTCTTTTTATGAGACTTTTATTATGTGTTCTTGGCGCTTTGTCAAATGGCAATGATGTCGACGAACTCGCCATACATTCCTCATCTTTCCCATTTAGGCCTACTTCGTCAGAACTTCCAGAAGCAACTCTGCCTTCACTGGACTTGTTACAAGTTTTCAGACATTTATCCATTTTATGGGTGAAATCAATCAGTTTTATATTTGGAGTTCTGGGACTGTTCAAGAAATAAAATAAATGAAAAGCAAGGTGAGACAAAAATTTCCCAAAATGATAAACTGCAGAAATCCGTAGGTAAATCCGGCCGGAATTACGATGTCAACAGCACTGGAGATTTGCGGCTAGTGGGCAACTCTTGTTCCATGGCTCAGGCAGTTGATAGTCTGCACAGCAAGGTTGCCAATTTAGTTTATTTACATCTAGCGGCAATTTGTTTCATAATTAACTCTTTATAGGGATTAAGCCTATACATATTTTCATTTTAGCGAATAAAAATTTTAAAATTAACATGTATATATTGGAATTAGCTTAATGTTTTTCAAAATTTAGCTCCTAGGTTCAAATAAAAGTTGGCAACACTGACATACAGGCTTTCATGCGCATATGCAGAAAAAAACGAGAAAAAGTTACAATTGAGGGTATAAATAAGTAAAAATAAATGAGAATTTCAAATACAGCTACAATTAGAGGATGATTAGTACAAAAAATTGCTCACTGATTAGTTACAAGCATTTGAGCCATTTCTATGATGTTATTTTTGCAGTGCATTTCATTTCTCATAATAATTAAGAAAGTTTCAATATGCGTCGCGGAGCATTAAAATTTGCTTTGCGGACCATAGCTTGGGAAATCATGGTACTCTAGACTCTAGAAGAACAGAATTTAGACGATTGTATCGCTTACGTCACACGCATGTGCGTATCTACCACCTGGATATAATTTGATGAGATTTTGCGGTACGTCAGTAGTCTTAAAAAGTTATATTTAACTTGAAAGTTGGGTAGTTAATTAAGGAAATTAAAATAAGATACTAATAGTTTTTCTGATATTTAGTACACTTGTTGAAAAACAATAAGTAAGAAAATAATTAATGCATTTTAATATATTTTGAATATTTGTAAATATAAATTTAATCTTTGTAGTAATAATATTAATACTTTTAGTTTTATTTAACACCCAAGGAAAGCTGGAGTAATAATATATTACATAACACTTGTAACACCAACTGTAACTTGTAAAAGTGTAAGTTGTAACAGTATTGTAGTTAAGGCTTACAATGTTACGTTACTGTTATGCTGGTTTTTGTTAGAATTTTATTGTTAGTATTAAAATACTAATAGTAATGTTATATTACTATTAGTATTACTAAAGCTAGTAACAGTAACAACAACTTGAACGAGGGGGCGGGGGGACTAGCGTTATAGATTTTTGAAATAAACATATTTATCAACTATTTGATAACTTTAACTCGTCAAATAATAATACTAATATTAATAGTATATCTTAATTATCAAGTTAATATATTTACCATTTTTTATGAAATAATGAAATGTATTCATACTCAATATTCTATTTAAAAATTAAAGTAATAGTTGAAAGAATCAACTTAATTAACATACTTCAAGTTCAGTATTTAAGAATATGTTTAATATGATAATATTTTGCGTTATTTGTTAAATTTACAGTTGAACTGATTTGGTAGTCATAATAAGTTACATTGAACTTTGAAATATAACCTGAGTTTCATGTACTCTGGATTGTACTGTCTGTACTGTGTATATTGGGGTGTACATTAATGTAAATGTTACATTTTGGTGACTGATCCAGGCTTTATATAGTTTATACACATCTATGTGCATAGGAAATAGAGTGGCAACTAATACGTTGTGCTATTTTTTTTGTAATGTTTTTACTAATTTAATAAATGTTTTTTGTTCTGATGCCTGTTATTACAAATAAGATAAGGAATATAAAGGACCATTAGAACCTTGAGAAAAGTAAAATTCTATTAACTTTACTACTAGTAATAGAGCATCCTCTACTGTCCCAAGATGATTTTCTTCAGTCCTGCTATTCCAATCTATTTTAAATATATGATATAAATTATGATAATCAAGTGTACTACCTTATAGTTTATAGATAAAGGTCATTTGCCTAATATTTGTCCAACTTACCAATTGATCCAGGTCCTTCTTTAGTACATCAGTCTCCTCAATACAACTAGAAATACCCAAGATTTAATATCATCATACACTTTACTAATTATGCTGTATCAATTAGCATTAATGTAAAAAATAAGATCAAAAGCTCGAGTACTGATCCCGACTTCCACTGCTGGGGGGTCTAGTTTTAATGGATTTCATTTTTGCCTTTCCATATCCCAACACCCTACAGTTCAATTAATTAATCATTTTGCAACCTTTACTATGTCATTTTACTAATTAAGCTATTCTGTGGCACCTTATCAACATCTAAGTTCACAAAGTCTACACCATTTCCTTCAACCAAATAACAAAATTAAAAAACAAACAGTTAACTAGCTAGAAAAACAAGGTTTAACTGACAAATTTATGTTGGTTTTAATTTATTATATAATATTTTACTACGTTATTTTATAAAGTATCATAAATTATACCCAAGTAACACTAAATTACTTGTAATTTCAAGGGCAACATTAGTAGCTATTCAATCCTTAGGCTATCTACTCATTTCTATTGGCCTACCAAAAATGAGAAAGAGAGAGGCTTCCATATATGATCTTTGACCTCCTTTAATACGTTCAAGAAAACTCTTCTTAGTGCTTTATCTATAATATTTAATCACAAAATCTTTATACCTAAAACCAAGGGATTAATATCTACAAAACAGGTCAGTTACACTATTTCCTATATTATGCTCAGTTCAGAAATACTGATTGTATCTTAACTTCTATAAACAAAAGAAAAATTTTAAATCCTCAGATATCTCATATCTTCAACAAAAGCTTTGCCATTGTCATCCATTAAAGATCCAATCCCACATTCTAACATTTGTTTACATTTAACATACATAAGATATTTGCTGTTAATTTTGATATTATCAACAAGCTGTTTCTCTTAAGCCCTGTTTTGATTTGGTTATTTCATTTTGAACCAAATTTTCAGCTTTACTGTAGTTCTGTAAGTCTTTCACTCTGTCAATTGATACTAAACTTCTGGTACTTATCCCGGTTTGTCTCATTTATATCCTTAGTAGGACACTTCATGTCTAGCATCTCCATACAAATGCCTTCATCTGTTAACGTTTAATCATAACCTTGTTATCCAAACTGGTAAAATAGAAACAAGATCCTAATCCATTGTTCCATACACTATTATTCTGGTACTTTGCCTACTTTGATCATCACTGTTGTTAAAGTAAACATGCCACCCAACTGAGTAGTGTAATTAGTTTTATTAATGTGTTGTGTTTACTGTACATTAGTCTTATATCTTCAGTCGTCTAATGTCCTCAGTTTTCTATCATGTTTCATGTTTGAAAAATAAATTCCCACAATTACATTCAGGTATGCACTGATAAAACTAAGTAGGATATTAGAAGAAAATGTTTAGAATGGGAGTCAAATCTGGGTTATATGGCTCCTATTATTAGCATTTCGGAGACCAATGCTCTATATCAATTTACCTACTAAGATTTAGTTCCCAAACAGGTAACTCCCATACTGACTTATAGAATCCTACCCCACTCAGACAGGCTCATTCTCGAGCCCACAACATAAACCAGGCTTCTTTGATATATGAATATATTATATTTTTCTATCTTCTTGTATAATTATAATAATTATTCTGAATATGTGCAGATTTTCCGTAATGTGGTTGAGAAAGCCATTAAGTTGATCTTTTTTTTTTCTTGTTATTATTGAAGTATTTAATACCTCGCACTGTCCATGGAGAACATTGCTTGATGAGACCTTGTGTATGGTTTGGATGGCAATGTCCCTCAGCAATTATTCAGGTGATATCTAGAGGTTATGGCTGGCTTATTTATGTATAATGAGAATGACCAGTCATGTAATAGCACAAGTCACTCTGGGAGAGTTAAAAAAAACTTGTCTTTCAACTAGTCATCTATCTGATAGAAGCTACCTGGAATGATTGTCTGCAGTTAGTGCTCTGCAAGTACACATACTGTGTTTGTGTTTGTCTTAATAAAGATTATTTATTTTATGGACCACTTTTTGTCCACAATCTTTACTTCATTTAAAATTGACTCAGTAAGCATTGCAGTGTTACTCTATGATTTAATATTCTGATTGAATCTCTTGTTTTTCTGACCCATTTGACATAGCTCAGCCATTAATTCAGTTTCACTAGAATATACCACTAACACACAACATAGTAGCACCTTCAACTCAGCAACATAATTCAACATGAGTACTATACTTTAACACTACACCACCTAGCAACTTCAGCTCATTATAAAACAATGTCAGAAATATGTTTTAACAACACAGCATTTTCAACTCACTGATTCAATACAACATCAGTTATTGTTTAATTTTTATCTGCAAGTAGGATACAGGTCTAGGAATAGAAACTTGCTGACTAAAACTGCTGTATAGACATGGAATGTACTATCAAGCTGTATGGAGAAAATCTCAAATAGTCATTTTTATAATTTAGATGGAACCACTAAAAATTTTCCTTTTTTCTTCCTGTAGTAATACATTTGTACTTCCATTGTTCACCCCATACTTGGAATGTTCACACTTCCAATGTTAGAGGGATTGCCTGTAATCCAAATGTGTGCTTGGCTGAACTTCTCTGTGACCATTTTTTGTGATTGTGGTTAGCTATAATATTTATTTGTATCTCTTATATGTTCTGTTTTCTCTCAAAGTTTCCAAAAGCAAGGATGACAGTAAGTGTTCTCTCACTGTGTACTTTTGGCTTTAATTTAAACAGTTGCAATTTTTTCACTTTAATTAATAATTACAGCAATATTCATGCTGAAACAGACTGTACTGTAGTTATAATGAACCTTTCTGGTTATCATAAAAATATCTTGTTTGTGCTTAACTTGTCTTGGGAAGTTGTTAAATATTGAATTCATAAATATAAAGTTGATGAATTGTTGTATGGACATTTGTTTCTTTTTTCTTGTGTTAAATGTAGTTTCTTTATTAGTTTTACAATATTTTATGTACTACTTTTGAAACTAATGAAATATGGAGAAATTAGTAATGTTTAGTTGGAGCAAGTCCAGTCTTCTAAGTAATTATGTTTATAAAAACTGTTAATGTCTGTTTCTATTACATGAAATAACCCATATTCATTTGAAACTAACAGAAATCGGATATATCTTCATGTTAAACACAAAACAGTTCTGATACATATAAGGTTTATAAATTAAAACATTTAACAAAATTTATATTATTGTTCAATACTTTGTCTGTTTGTCCATTCTCTTGGTGGAACAGTGGTAAGTTTATGGACTTACAAAGCTGAAATCTAGGGTTTGATTCCCTACGGTAGACATAGCAGATAACGCAGTCTGACTTTGTTATAAAACAAACGAAGTGTCTGTCCATGCCCTTTTTCATAGAAATATTTTGTGGATTTTTGACATTTGGTGTAATGGTTTCTATTTGCATGAATCAAGTTTTCTTGATGAACATTAAAAAATCAAGATGACAAAAATGTGTAATGTTTCTTTTAAACAGTACATCTTTAAACACATTTTGTAATAAACCAAATGAATTTTTTATGATGTGATAATTGTATTTAGTGAATTATTGCATAATAATATTTCCATTGGGAATGAAGAAATTAAAATGGTGTAAAGATACAGAGTGTAGTATTTTAGCAGTTCCTGTGATTTAGTGTTATAATGTAATTTTGTATATCTCAGTGTAGTAAAAATCTACTTTATGTATGCATTGTATTGGCTTCCTTCTATACATTTTGTTTAAAAATCAGTTAATATCAAGTACAGTTCTGGTAAGAATTTTATTATAAAGATGTGAAGAAGATGAAGTTTACCAATTGATATGAAGTTTTCAAGATAATGTGAATTTTTAGGCTAGTATTTGCTGTACACTTTGGTACCTTTTTGAAGGATAGAAGTTATAATTCTTAATGTATTTGTCTGTAGTCTAACTGGAACCTTTATAAGAATATAAAAATGAAGCTCTGATGTAACCATGGAAATATTAAAGATGAAGGATGAACCCCTTTCTGATGAGGAGAAGGATGCTTTGTTGGATATTAAATTGGTGAAAAATGAAGAATTGTTTACATTAACTACTAGTAAGTGTAGATCTTTAGAATTTGAACATTTTATTTTCTCAACACAAATGTATGAAAATTACTTGATTTACTTTAACTGTATGCATTAATTTTCCATCATGGATTGAAAATCCTATATTGTGTACTAGGATTATATTTCTTGTCCCAGAGATGAATGCTAGTAAAATTAGGTTACATTGTTTAGTTTATTTTGGCCTTTGATATGAGAAACCTGAAGCCAGTGAAGCTGTCATAATTATATTCTATACCATCACCTGCAATGAGGTTAAACCTGAAGCTTTTCAAATGCCAAATAAAAGATTTACATAATTTTGCAAGTAAAGCACTTTATTATCAAGTCAAAGTCCAACATTTGTTACACCTCACAAACAAAGCCCATCCTTAGGCATTATTTCAAGATTGGAAAACAATGACAACATGCATCGTCTTCTGTACATGAGAACTGACCTTGGTCAGTGTAGCTAGACCCTCATAATTAAGTGGTATTTTTGAATCGGCATATCATAATGTAAAAGCTGTTGTAAGATCAAGTTAGTGAGTTAGCTGGAACTAGCAATATCTAGTTAGTTAACCAGTTCGAGTGAAGCACTGTGTAAATAGGATTTTGAGTTAAACATAAGACAAGTTTCATTGTAAATTTGTTGTTTCGTAAAGTCTGGATGTATTATATAAAGTCACTAAAGAAACCTTAACTTGAGAGAATAAAAGTTATTGGTGGTGTGTCAGCTGGCCAACTTAATAGATTACTCTATATAATCAATTATCTACAACCAGTAATTGCATTGATTAGTGTCACAAAAACTAATAGATTAATCAAAAGTAGGACTAAATTGGTTAATATCACAAAAGTGATCAACTAATCAAATTCCTCACCTCGACACACACACACACACAATAGCTTTATTTCTCCTGTATCTGCCTATGAGATTTACATGCCACTACTTTGAGCTAACTCCCACCTAAAAAGCATGTGTTTAATGTGAAGTTAATGCATGATGACATTACTGTAGAGGGACAACACAACTTCCTTATGCAGTAGCTCTCCTAAGCACTTTTTTACGGCATTGGCAAGAATTGATGTTTCGAACTTGTTACTCAATTACTTGAGACTTGAATGGTTTCTTACTGATTTAAATTTTATTTCAGTTTCCCTCGTTTCCAATATGATACATACCTCTTCTTACATATAAAGCTTCTCTCAATCTTGGACTGTCCTCTAAAGCATTAAAAGTCTTAATTTTCACCTGATGCACTATCCTTTTTATACCCCTTAGTTCACTCTGCTTATTTAGCATGAATAAATAGGAGCATGACACACACTCCCTGAGCAGCTGTATTACATTCTGTGTACCTTACTTTCTCGATTGGCATGCTATTAGTCAGACGTGTTTCTTGCTTCTTCGTGATTTCTCATGTAGAAATTTATTGCTGTGTTTCCACATTTAAATTTTTTTCAGTTACTTTGCTTACAGTTATGAGTTTATTATGTATATTTCTCACATTTATTTTGCAAATTAAGAACTAACAACTTCTGTGTTTACTACGTGGCTTCCGGCTTTGTCTGGAGACATGTTTATCCTTATTATTCAAGCCTTGTGATTGGCACTATCAGCTGTGGAGTGCAGGCTTTGGGTCGGCAGGAGTTAGCTTTCTGCAAGGGGCTTGGTTTGTCATCTTCCCCATGTGAGGCAACATGAACTGATGACATGGAGCAGTGGGGGGGGGGGGATTTGACCAAGTTTTTCCTGCTCCTTTGTTTGCTATGCTTTTTTTCAGGCAACAATGGAGGACGTTCGACTTTCAATGCCATTCCTACAGTTGATTACAAAGGTTTGCAGTATTTTGCAACTTTGACCTGTATTTTATATTTATCCCCTTCCCTATTAAGTGAGCTCCTTTCTTCAGATTACTTGTGTTTTTTCCCTTGCCCCAGACATAGAGGTTCATGTCAATGAATTTTTGGGAGAACTCAGTTCTCTTTTTTTGGTGACTTTAGCTCGACATTTCTCGTCTGCTCTTTCACTCCTTACATGGCTTATTTGTTGTTGGTACTTGTTGGGGGAGAGATCACTACTTACAACAGTTCACCTCCTCCTGTCTTCCCTTTGGAACTTATGTGTGACTTCTGTTTTGTGTGATACCATTTTTGTGGATCACCCCAATTTCTTTGGAGTTAAGGGTTATTGTGGCTAGGTTACATAATTCTCTCTCTTCTTTGATGAATCATTTATCCCAGCCTTTCACTTCCCTTTCTCCTGATTCTTTGGTTATTTCATGTTCTTCCAAGTCCACATCTTGTCCTCTACCCATGTTTAGTCGTTCTTGCCATTATCCTCATGTCAACTGCATAGGCCAGGAGTGCCGCAAGAGATATCAGTGACTGGGTTCAAGTTTTGTAGGGGCCAGGTTCCACTCCTTTGTGGAGGTTTGGGGAACTTTTTCTGCAGATCGCTGGTTCTCCAGATTTAGTCTGAGGTCTTTATCTTCACTTCAGGTCTCCTCCCCCATTTCTTCTTCCCATATTCTGTTTCCTTCTCCAATGATCTGGTTTCTTGCATTTGTCTTTCTTAGAATGTGTCAGAGCTTTGGCTTTAAAATGCTATCGAAACAAGTGGTTCCAGTTTCTCCACATTTTTATTCTTGACTTTTTGTCATCCTCAAGAAGATCAGAGATTGGAGACCAGTCATAATCTGTATTGTGTCAATCAGTTTCTGGAACCCCTCATTTCACCATGGAATCCTTTCTGTCTCTTCATTGGGTTTTCATTCCTGGTTTTTGGATGATCAAATTTGATGTAGCAGATGCTTATCTTCACGTGCACATATCTTCCTCCTCCCATCGTTTTCTTCAGTTCATTCATGAGGGACATGTTTCAAGTTTTAAGCTATTCCATTCAGGCTTGCCACAACACCTTATGTCTTATGTCGGATTGTCTGAAGTTTCGCTCACTATCTCCGTTCTTTTTGTCTCATGACTCATCATTATATGAAGAGTTTTTTCTGTCTCCTTTACATGCGGCATCTGTAGTACATACTCGTTTACTCCTCCAGGAGGTGGCGAGGGTAGGTTGATTGATCAAGGTAGAGAAATCAGTTCTTTTCCCCACTCAGTATCTCATTCATTTTGGTGTATTGTCCAATTCCCATTGCAGTCGGGCACAGCCATCTCCCCTTCATATTCAGGATATTGAGAGATAGGTAGTCAAGGCTATATCCTCTCCTCTGCCTGCTCAAAAGGTTCTATCTCTTTTTGGGGATGTGAGCTTGTTTAGAAGCACTAATTCCTCTTGAATGTAATCACATTCTTTTCAGTGGAAACTGTGAAATCAATAGAATGTCCTCTTGGATCCATTAAATTTTTAAGTCATCCTTCCAGTTTTCCTGTGGACATATTTCACATGGTGGTTGAACAGAACTAATATTACAGCTGTGTTCTTCCACCTCCTTGTCCAGAACAGAACTAATATTACAGCTGTGTTCTTCCACCTCCTTGTCCAGAACAGAACTAATATTACAGCTGTGTTCTTCCACCTCCTCATTCACATTAGCTTCTTTTGTTAGTTGGGGTGCACATGCAATCTCTGGAATTTAATCTTCTGTGGAATTAAGCCTTCATGTTAATCGTTTGGAGCTCTTAGTGGTTCATTGGGCCTTGTCTCATTTCCTCCATTTTCTGCAGGGGAGTGTGGTTCTGATACATTCTGTCATCTCTTTGGTTGTCTCCTACATTAACATACAGGAAGGTACCAGGTTTAGACCTCAAGAGCTCAATATTCACTTATTGGCTTGCCATAGCCCAGGTGCTTTGACTCTGATGGTGGATCAGTTATCGTAACCACACAAAGTCTTTCCTACAGAGCTGTCCCTAGATCCCCAAGTTTTTTTAGTGGTTGTGTTCTATCATGGGTACTCTTCACATCAATTCATTTGCAACTTATCTCAACAACAAACATTCATGTATTTGGTCTTCAGTTCCTCATCTGCTAGCATTTGGTGTTGATGCCTTCAGCCAGAATTGGTAAGGCATTTACATTTATGCTTTTCCATCTATACATATCATCACCAAGGTTCTCTCCTTCATCCAATCTACCCTATGTTGAGTAATCTTGGTAGCTCCATATTAGCCAGCTCATCTTTGGTTTCCTTTTCTCAAACCTTTATAGATGTCATCTCCTCTGTCTCCTTTATCAACCTCATTTGGATGTATTTTATCCCAACATATCCATTCTCCAGCATCACACTTGGTTTTTGTCAGCTCCTTTGCCAGATGCATGGGTTAGACATGATGTGTTGCTTCTCTTCTCTCTCATTCTGTCTGTTCCTCTATTGCTGTTGGTTTATCAGACATGGTTTAAGTCCTTAACATCCTACTGTGTCTCATCTTTCCCTGTATTTCTCTTGGCTTTTTGATTAGAATCTTTCATTTTCAAAAGTATTTGGCTATCAGGCTTCTTTGTTCAAAATGTTTCATTTTATCAGGTTCTAGAAGATTTTTTCATCACCAATCCTTTTCCTCCTCATTTTGATTTCTTCGACCTTGTTGTATTTTTCTCTCCTTGATTTGGATCTTAATGTTGTTGTTTATGTCTTATCAAGTTCTCTGTTTGAACTCTTGTCATCCTGTTCCCTCTTCTCCTTTCCCTTAAGACGTATTTTCATCTCCTGTTGGCACAACTGGTCAGCCCAGCTATGACCTTTTTGTCATTGATGTTTTCACATACTTCATCACAGTACCTATGTTGTCCTCCATCCAGACCATTCCTTTCTTCTTAAAACTTCTTCTGCCAAGGAAGGAAAATCTGTCTTCTCCCCTATCTCCATCCCTTCCTCCTCACATCTTTATTTCTGATTACCTTCTGTGTCCCCATGAGGTGGATTTCTATATGTGGTGAGGGGACCTCCCAGGGAATGTTCTGTATTTTAAGTTTACCCCTCTGGGACCTGAACATCCACCCATGTATTTGCCATGTGTCGTGATCTGTGAAGGGGAGGAGAGGATCCTGGTGGTTGAGTGGTGTCTGGAGCACTGCAACACACCACTTTGACCTTGAGTTCCTGTAGATGGGTGCCCCCCACTCTCAATTGGTTGGTTCTGTTGGGCTAGAGTCAACTGCTTACCAGTGTTGAGTGTTCTCAATGGATGTTGTGGACATTGTGTTTGATGCTGGTGTTTAGCTATAGTGTTTATAAAACCCTGGCATTGCTGTAATGTCCTTGTTTGGCATTGTAGTGTGTCCCCTCGTAGGACTCCATGGTGGGTGGGGTCAGTGGGCACTAAATCATTTTCTATTTCTTATGGATTCCCCAATCATCGAAAAAATAGTAAACAGCTAATAGATAAATAACCATGCATATATGACTGTTACACAGTCATCACCAAAGTCAGCTCCTGTACCTCGATTTTTAATTCTCCATTCTTTGGCTGACAAATCCTTAGGGCAAATGTCTCCCTTTTTCATTCAGAACAGATTATAGAGGCTTGCTGGCTCTCCCAATTCAGTCAGGAAGTTACACTCTGAAGACATCTTGGTGGAAACATCTACACCTACACATGGCAAACTCCTCTTGAGGTCAAAGACCCTTGGGGACATCTCTATTGAGGTTACTCCTCATGCTACTTTGAACTCCTGACGAGGAGTTATCATGGAGATGGATTTAAAGAACATCCCAGAGTCCGAAATCTTCACTGGTTTCTACAGCCAAGGAGTTTTTGCTGTGAGATGCATCTTCACTCACAAGGACGGAATTATGCTGCCAATGCTGCTAATTTTGACGTTTACATTGCCATGTCTATCTGCCTTTGTCAAGGTAGGTTATCTTAACTGTAATGTGCGGCCATACATTCCTAACCTTCTCTGGTGTTTCCACTGTCAGTGGTTCAGACATTCGAAGGCATCTTTTCATGGTTCTTTGACATATGCTCATTGTGTTGGCAAAAACTATGATGCTTTTTGAGTGTCAACTGGACCCTCACTGCATCAATTGTGGTGGTTACCACCTATTTTAATATCGATCTTGCCCTAAGTGGGTGGAAGAAAAAGAGGTAAAACGTTTATGCACTGTCCATAACATTTCTTACCCTGAGGTTCAGAAATGATTGTCCCCCACTCCATCTTGGACATATGCTGCTACACTACATTCTATTGCTATAGTGGAAGTGCATACAGATCTTCCCGTGCCTTCAACAGAGTCTTTATCACACCATGTGAATAATCTTTTGCCCTCTATGGATAAAAGAGTTGACAAGTCAACATCTACTCCTTTCTCTGTCCCCACCATCGCTTTTAGTGACTGCTTGGGTTCATCTTATTCAGCCTCAACATGCAGAATGATTATTTGTTCATGCCCCTCAGTCACTGGAATCTGCTTCTACTGACAGAGATCTGCTCACATCCAGGGCAAGGTCCATGTAGGTCGACAGTAAAGAAAAATTGCATGGCTGCAAACAGAAGGGTTCTCCATCCAGTTCTCCTCCACCTAAATAAAAATGGCCACTTTGATAAAGTGGAACTGTCAAGGTTTCCATTCTAATCGGGATAACATTAGGGCATTGATCGATTTCTATCATCCCATGTGTCTCTCCTTACAGGAAACATTGCTGATACTGTACCACCTTCTCTGTGCCACTCAATACACCCTTGGACGTCGTAGCCATCCATATCTTCTTGGGTTGTACCATTACTGTTTGTTCTCTCTCCTTGTCTCCCAGGGAGCCTTGTGACCAGTCAGACCTTGATGCTTTTATAGAACAGTTGCTGTCTCCCTTTTTCATCTTGGGAGACTTTAATGGACACGATCCCCTTTGGGATTGATGGGAGGGGTCATTCTGTGGAGCATATGCTCTTGGATCACAACCTATCTCTCTTCAATACTGGTTCTGTTACCTATTTTCATGCACCTAGTCAGTATTTTTCTGCTATTGATCTATCCATCTGTTCCACTACATTTTTCTCTCGTTTTTCTTGAAGGGTTGACTGTGACCCATGGGGCAGTGATCCTTTTTCTATCATTTTGAGGGAGATTGGCCATGGTCAATGTCACCTGACCCGAGTGCCACAGTGTAAGTTAAACCAAACTGATTGGCTCTCTCTTGCCTCTCTCTTGGAACTTGATCTTGCTGCCATTAGTCTTTCATCTTTTAACGACTGTGTGGAGGTTGCATTATTCAAACAGCTGTTTATTCTATACCCAAAACCTCGACATGTTTCCAAAAATATCCTCATCCATGGTGATCTCCAACCTGCCAGCAGGCATGGAAGGCTCAGAAATGGGCTTAAAATACCTTTTGCAGGTATCTCACTCTTTCCAACTGCATTGCTTTCCAGCAGGCTTGTGCCCATGCTCAGCAATTCAGACGTCAAAGCCAAAAGGAATCCTGGTTTAAGTTCACAACTAGCATCTCTTCTATCGTCATGTGGGACAAGATTTGGAAGGTCAATGGAAGGTATGCTTCCCATCCCCTTTCCATCATGCTCTCCAATGACCAGAAAGTAGCTGAAGTACAGAGTATCACCAGTACTCTCAGTGAGAGCTTTTCTTATCTTTCCAGCACTTTTGTTTCTTCCCCCACCTTTTTGGCCATCAAGTTTTGTGCAGAGCAATCACCTCTTTCCTTTCAGGCCAGTCATCTCTATAACTAAAATTGACCCCCTCATGCTGGTGGAACTCTAGCTTGCTCTTCATCAGTCTGGTGGTACATTGGTTGGACCTGATGATGTTCACTATGAGATGCTGCAGCATCTCTCTCCTGCCCCTCTTGCTATTCTTCTGGTTGTCTTTAACTGAATCTGGCAGGAGAACGTTTTTCCTGATGTTTGGTGCCAGGCTGTTGTCCTACTTTTTTTAAGCTTGAAAAGGATTCCAAGATTCCTTCTAATTATTGTTCAATTGCTTTGACTAGCTGTCTCTGTAAGGTCATAGAGAAGATGGTTAATGCTTGTCCTGTTTGGTTTCTTGAATCAAACAACCTCCTCTTGCCCACCCACTGTGGGTTCTATCGACAGTGGTCCATCATGGACCACCTGATTTGAATTTGAAACCTCAATCAGGGAAGCCTTCCACAAGAGAGAGAGAGAGAGAGCATCTGTCTCAGTTTTTTCTATCTTGAGAATGTGTACGATGCTACACGGAGGTACAGCATTTTGCGGGACTTCCACTCATATGGGCTATGTGGCCATTTACCCATTTTTATTTGTAATGTTCTACATGACAAGCGATTCCAACTCTGTGTGGAATTCGACTCTTTCTCATTGTTTTACACAGGAACTTCGAGTCCCTCAAGGCTGTGTCTTGAGTGTTGTGCTTTTCAGTGTGAAAATCAATTATATTACTCGACAACTTCCTCCTACTGTTGCAAACAGCCTTTGTTTTTAAAGGCTTCCACATCTCATAGTGGTTGTGGAACATGAGGTTTATTGAGAGGCAGCTTCAGACTGTCATCAATCACTTGTTGAAGTGGATCACAGCAAACGGTTTTACCTTTTCCTTCTCCAAAACCGTTTGCATGCACTTTTGCTATCAACAGGTTTACATCCCAATCCTGAGCTCTGTCTCTGTGATGTTGTTCTTCTTGTGGCCCCTGAGGCAAAATTCTTGGGTCTTATTATTGACCATAAACTTACTTTCATTTCTCCCATAAAGCAGCTATGTGTCAAGTGCACAAGGGCACTAAACATCCTCCATGTCCTTTCTTCCATCTTTTGGGGAGATGATCAATGCTGTATGCTCAAGATCTATCTTGCCCTCATTCAATTCAAACTGGACCTCTGCCTTGAAGATGTTGGACCCTATTGACCATCTGGGGCTTTGGTTCTGCATGGGGGCTTTCCATATTTCTTTAGTCCAGAGTTTGTATGCTGAGTCCCATGAACCTCCTCTTCACCTCCACCATTTGCAGCTTTCCTTGCAGTATGCTGCTATACTTCGATTCTTACTACAGCATCCAACCTTGGATTGTGTTTTTCTTCTTCAGTGGGCTATGCTCTTTCCAAAAAAAAAGGTTTTTCCATTCTTCCTATTGGTCTTTGTATCCAGGTGCAGCTGGCAGAATTGGGTCTGTCATTGCATGACATTGCTGTCTCCAGTGATCAGCCCATCCTGCCATGGCTTATTACTGTCCCCCATCTGTGACCTTTCTTTGAGTTATCTGAGGAAGGCAGATACTTCCAACTGGAAGTACCATTTTTCTGTTTCTGTTTTTACTTATGGTTGACTCTGTGGGCTCTGCCATGGTTTGTTTTGGCTTGGTGGTTACTTGCCCTGGATCACAAAGAAGCTATGCAGTCCACTAATTGTATCATTTACACTGATTCTCTTAGCTCTCTACTGACCCTGGAATTGCATAACATTAGTTCTCACCCTGGTCTCTTTGATATTCAGAAATGACGGACCCATTTTTCTGTTTCCATCCAGTTTTTCTGTATACCTGGCCACGTAGGTATTTAGGGGACGAGCTCACTGACACTGTAGCTAAGTCTGTCTGCTCTGGTGCTGTTACAGCCTTACTTGTCCCATATATGGACTATGGTCCTATATTCAAGGCTCAGCTTCATGCCAGTTGGCAGTCAGCTTGTCATAACAAGCTTTTCCAGATTAAACCTACTGTTGCTCTCTGGCCATCTTGTCTCTGTAAGGATCGGAAGGAGGAAGTTGTTTTGGCTAGGCTACACATTGGTTACAGTTTGTTAGCTTTTTTTGCAGGTTATATGCTTTTTTAATTCTATTTAAGTTTTTTACCTGATTTTTGAGCTTTGTTTAGTTTTAACTTGATTTATTTTTACATTTTATAATCTTTTACTTTTGAGATTTTTATTAGTTGTTTGGTGCAAATAGACTTGTTGCTTTCTGCCATGAAATGCCAAACAACCAACCTTCTGTGTGCTGTACAAGGATTGCATTGCTATATTGCTTATACTTCTCCTTTTCATGGTTTCCATTTGTTTATTACCTGGAATCCTGTTGTTTATTGTGATCTTTCTCCCATCACTCTTACAGGTTGGGTTCATCTGCTTATTCAGTTCACTTACTCTTCCCTTTCCTGTGAAAGGTGTCACCTTTATCATGTTTCCTCTCATCAAATTTTTTGCATCGCTATGTTGTTGCCTGCTAGTTTTTGTCACCCTGTGAAGGAGATTGTCCAGGCTCATATTTTTGTATTGCATTACTTACACCATTTGGCTGTATCCTTTGCTGGCAGATACCATCTCCCTCCAGTGGCAATTCTGAGTGCTCCAGTTTGGTTATGACGTCGGGGAGTGTATTCTTTTGTGTTATTTTTTCATTTTTTGTAGAGGTCGTCCCTTCTGTTAGCTCCTTATATAGATCCCACTCTGTGATAATGTTGCCTGGTAAGGTATGCTAAGATAATCCTATACTAGCTGTCCTTACCTGGCAGTGCCCGGCTATTAACTGAACAGAACGCCGATGTGTAGTTATTTGTAAACAGATAGGATCAAAATTTTGCTTTTCATATAATAATTCATGTCAAATGGTCATATTTTCTGGGAGATAAATGGCTCAAGAGCATAAAAATTTAGAAAAAAATACATAGATTTATTGTATAGTTCACTCCACCCACCCTTCTTAACATTAATTGCAATGCCTTTGTAATAAACTACATTTTTGGTTTCTTGTAGTCTCACTCAGTTGCTTTTGTTGCATATGTTTTTCTGCTTGTGATTAGCAGTCAGACTTCTTTTTCTCAACATTTTACTTTGTGGTATTTAATCGGTGTCAGAAATATTTATCGTACCTAACTACCCTCTCTTTTCCTAAAGTAAAATGAATAAAAACCAATTTATTTTTGCAGAATTTTTTGGGTTCAACTTGTCTATTCTATAAAAAAGTTAGTCTTGTTTGTCAGTATACCCAACTATGTTTGATGGATTTTTATTGTGACACCACAATAGCAGCACACCTCTCTATGAAATACACATAAATGTTTCTGTTGTTTTTCAACATAAATCAGTCCAAAAATTTAGTCCGTTCTTCTGTGGAAAAAGTTAGATTACAAAGTTTTCATTGACATTAAAAATGTGATGTCACAGACATTGAACCTTAATACATTGATTCCATATCTTTTTAGGCCTACTATTATAGGGGCTGAAAGGTGCAAACAAACAGACACAAACTTAGCTTGAAGAAAGTTTTGCATCATTTGTATCTCCTTACATTTTTTTTTAATTCAGATCAAATTCGTTTTTTTGCAGCACGGTTAATAATGACTTTTATTAAAAAATATTTTTATTAACTTGAAAATCAGGAATTTTATTTCTTCAAACACAATCACTTAAATAACTCTTAAATGATAAAAATGCAGAAGTACCATTTTTAGTGATGGTGGAGGGCTGTTATTGCAGGATGGTTTCATTGTACACTAGTGCAATAACAGCCCTCCACCATCAGGAGAGCAACATAACATCATTGTACAGTCGTTAGCCCACAGGCATTTGCACTTGATATAACTGTTATTGCAGGATGATTTCATCATACACTAGTGCAATTAATATTTAACAGTTGCGTTTTATAAGGTGGGAGGTAGCTCAAGGATAGTTGCATGCAATGTTAATAGGAAGATGCATGGGAAGATCAAGCTAATCTTTGTATGGAAGTGAGTATTTATCAGAAATACATTTTCAGGTAAGGAGAATTTTAACATTAATGTTTCTATTTATTACTGTTTTCAGTTATTTCAAATTTGTTTTTCAAATCACATCTCTGCAGAGCCCAGCCTCCTTCTCTTTGTTTGAGGGACATGTAGTAATTAGTCTTCTCTGCCATATACTTACCTTCTCTCACTGAGGTGAAAGTTCTCTCTCTTTTGGGGACTTGTGCTTCCTTGGAATCCCTTATACCCTTGGGTTATGTTCGTATACAACATCTAAAATGGACTTGGCATGATCACTATAATCTTTCTTAGGGTCCCTTGTCCTCCACTAATAGCCTTCCTTATTCCAGGTAGCTCAACAAAAACAATACCAAAGAGCTAGTTCCTCTTCCTCCCTCTCGTTTGAGTCTCCATCTGTTAATCCTATGGAAACGGGTACCCTTTTCTGTGCATGTCACGAGGTTTTACTCAGTTATATTCAAAATTTAGCTAAGCAATTTTATGATCAAAGTTTTATATTATATAAATTTTAATTCTTTTATCTAAAAAAAATCCTTAAAGAAAAATTCTTAAACTTTAGTTATCTTGTCATGTGATGCAAAAGTTCAGAAAGTTTGATATTTTCATCTCTGTAGCTTGAATTCTACTATATGTACACCCTACTTCTATGTATAAATAGAAACTAAGTTAATTGCTCTGTTTACACATTCTTCTTTCAAGCTCCTTAAATGCATGTTTGGAGAAAGGGGAAATATATTCCTTGAAACTCTTGACAAAAACCATGCCCACTTTCTACACAAATAGTCTGGATTTCTCAGCCAGTTTTACTTATTTGAGCTAGATGTTTATACCAACAGAAGAGCACATTTCAAAGTACAATTTCCCAACAATTATTTTAAAATTGGTTCAAACAATTCTATACAAAACTAATAAAACTGCTCTTAGCATTGTTTCCATAGCTAGCATTTTGGTGTTGCTTCTCACCTAGAAATGTGTTAGTTAGTTACATAGACAGTTGAATTGTATTTAATTTTTAGTTTTATATTTCAGTTACTTATGTGTTACTTGTGTTTTAAGGTGCATATTTGAAAGCATTAACAATTGTTTTAAAATTCAAACCATCTTCTCCTTGGTTCACGAGGCTTAGCAAGTGTGCTACTCTACTGATGGCTGAAGTTTCTTGGCCTGTGATCTGTATTTTTGGTCAGGGATGCCCATAGATGTGTATCATCATGAAAAATAACAATTCTATAGGACAGGAATGGAAAATAAAACAGTAAAAATAAATTATATGTGAAAGGGTAAAGACACTCAATTAAGAATATTACTAAAAGAATATGTTTCAAGATTATTTGATAAAAAAATTAAGATATTTACCTATTTCTTTTCTAAGCATTTCGTTGCACTATACATTTATGATAATAGCTAGAATTAGTGATATGTTTGAGAAAATAGAATATAAAAAATTTATCTTAAATAACTTATGCTATTTATTTAGGAGGTTCTAGAAGCTATGGAAATGAAATTTGAAAACTATAAGATGAAAAAAGTATTTTTATACTTAACATCAAAATCACCTTGCATTCAAACAGTTCAGAGTCTGAGTGCAAATAACTACAATAGGTAAATAACAGATTTTATTGGAAATACTTGATAAAAATAATCTCATTCTTGGTAGTCAAATTATTTGTAATCTTTAACAAAATCTTACAAATTTTTATACAGATACATTAAGAAAGCTCAGAGTTATCATAAATATTGTTGCACTGTGTATAATTCTCAATACAATCTATGCTCATTGAATAACGCTCTGTTACGTCTCCATTTGTTAATTAACTTTCCG
>NW_013669564.1:50589-64492 GCF_000517525.1 Limulus polyphemus | reverse complement strand
CTTATATATACCAGACTACCCTATATCTGGTAATCTCCCGAAGGCTCGAGAAAGAAGTGGCGTGACACTAGTCACGTGACCTCGCTGATGCAACAGCTCCATCTCCATAGGGTTAACAGATGCATCCTTAACAAGATTTTTGGTCTGTGGTCCCACGATGGATTGGACCTTCGTATCAATTTGTTATAACTTTTGGCAGTATGTTGAGTGGTTGAATAATCTTCTTATGATGGTTTGTGGACATATAGTTACGATTTATACAGACAACTCTACAATTGTCTCCTATGTCAATCACCAGGGGGGCACTTGGTCTTGCTCTCTCTGTTTCCACACTCTCAACCTTCTTTTCTGAACCCATTCTTTACAAGAAAGACTAATAGCTTGTCATATTCCAGGTGCACTGAATCTTGTCGCAGATTGTCTCTCAAGGCTGTACAAGATATTACCTACAGAGTGGTCTCTTGATCATTTGGTATTCAAGTGGCTTTGCTCTCATCTGGGCTCTTCTCTTATAGATGTATTTGTCACTCATCTCAACACCAAACTTCCCATTTTATAGTCACCAGTTTCCTCATCCATCAGTTCTAGTTTTGGATATATTCAGTCAAGACTGGTCCAACCTCCTATTGTCTTCTCCCTCGTGTTCTTTCTCTCATTTGGGACACTCCATGTCAGTTCCTACTGATAGCTTTGTATTGGCCAGCTCAACTGTGGTTTCCTCCATTGAATCTTCTCTTTTCCTTCTCTATCACAATCCCCACTCCTTCAACTTCCCTCTTCCATTCAACAGTGTTGTTACTTCGACTTCATGCGTGGGTTTTGTCTGGTTCTTTGCAAGATGTTCCAGATTCTCTTTATTGGTAGCCTTCTTCCTTCTTTCTCATTCCATTCATCCTTCCTTGTTGATCAAAGAAATTGACACATTTTCTTCAGTTGGTCATTTCAACATTCTTTCTCCCCTTTCTGTCCTTCTGTCTTCCATCTTTCTGAATTTGTTATGTGGCTCTCTGATGAAGGTTTATCACTATCGACCATCACTGGCTACAGTGCAGCCCTATCTAATACTTTCAGTTTTCCCATTACTGTCACGTATTCTCCTCCAGTCATTACTATGTTCTTCTATTGTTGTTTTTTTGACATCTTCATCCTCCCTGTCCTCCTAAGTGGGACCTTACCCTTCCTCCTTTTGACCCTTTAGCCTCTTGTTCCTTGTGCCATTTTTCATTTACAGCCAATTTCTTACTTCGTGGAGGAGATTGTGTTGGGTGGCATGTGATGGTCAATACTGTATACTTTTGTCACACATTATCTTCATCATCTGGACATTCCTTTGTCAAGCTAGAGGCTGCTTCCCATTGCTATTCTCCATACACCTTACTGGCTCTGATTGGGAAAGTTCTTTTTCTCTTACCTTTCTAAGTCTCTCTTATACTTCACAGGATTCCACTAAGTGGCAAGTGAGGCCTTCCAGGGTATACTTAACTAAATCTGCACAGTGTATGACCTTTCAGGCCTGATATGGTGCTCACTTATGAAATGGGGTGTTCCAAGATACTTCTAGATGTATCCTTGTGATATATAATTTACTAAATAAGGCCATACCATACCCACTGATGGACTATCATGAGTAAAGCAGTGCCATAATAGCTGCTCACCCCTCCAGACCTAATTGAATAAACTGGAGCTGGCCTGCTTTTAAATATACTTCTCTGGGCTCTCCATTGCATTTTCACCTCCTTTTTTCTTCTATTGGAATACATGAATCTTCACCACTTATCAGTTCCTAGCTGCTGGAGTAGTGGACAATAGAGAATTTCTCCTTAGTGTGAAAAATTCCCCTCAGCAGAGAGTAGGGCAGTTATGTTGATGATGCAGACCTTTCTCCTCCTACTAAATGGACAAAAAATACCTGATGCCACTTGATTTTAGACTGGAGTTTATCCACCACATATGCTTTTCTCCATCTTACCATTGCCCAGATGTCCAGTTCCTGTGTGGCCTTGTGTTGGATGTGTGCACTTTGTGTTGGTGGAATGGAGATTACTTTACCTTCTGTGATTAATGTGGGATTAAGGTGGAGATGATAGGACCTTCCTCCTACTGCATACCAGATGAAAATTGCTTAATGCTGCCTGGTTTTGGACTGGAGTTAACCTATCACTTCTGGTCTGACATGCCCTAGCTACACTATACTATTTCACATGACAATGATCCATAAACAAATTCTAGACTGTGCTTGTTTTCCACCCATATTAGAGACACATACCTTCAATATGAGTGAAGAGTGCATCCTAGCCCAGATGAGGTGCAGCCTCCCATGGATGTACCCTTATGTATTTCCATGTATAAAGTGTCACACCCCATGGGTTCCCTTTGGGTGTTTTGCAAAGGAGGCTCAGGTATGTTTTGCACCAGTCCATCCACCACTTCGTTGTAGGATTCTAGATATTATGTGAGAAGAGTTAAGGTATCGTATTGGAAGTTAACATTTTCCTACACTGAAAATGTACTTTCCGTAGATACTTACCTCTGCTTACATTTCCCATTCATCCTTCCCACTTTTAGTGCACATTTTCATGCCTAATCTCGAAGTGATGATTGAACAATCAGTATAGAGGGAGTCAGCTGAGCTAGAAGGGTGTGTTACACTTCTGTTGGTGGAGGGTTGTTGCATGCAACAGCGCAATAATATTATGTGGAAATATGTGATCTTAGGTGGGAGTTTCAAGGCTAGTGGTGAGAAAACATTGTGCATATAGAGAGCAGCACTGAACTGAGAAAGCTATTATGTGGTAGGAGGAAAAAGTATCTACCTGAAATACATTTCAGTGTTGGAAAATGTTCCATTGTGAATAATACAACCTTGCCATTTAGTAAAAACTTAAACTGTGCATGAGTAAAAACATTTTATTTGTTTAGTTATGTTTCTTACTTTTCCTTTGCTATTCACATTTGAAATTATTTTCTGCATAACATTTTCAGAAACTGTACATGCTGATAATTAATATTTTTCTAGTGGACATTTGTATTTGTATACTAAAATGGAAATCACACAAAAGTCATGTTTAACCAAATATATTAGGTAGATTATGATTTATTGATGCATAAATTATATTCAGTCTTGTTATAGACAAATCTACATTATTTATACTTCTAGCAACAGAAGAAGCTAGTTACTTAGAAGAAAGGTCTTCAGATAACACACTGAAGTTTGGTGTAGCAAAAGAGGATCAAAAAGAGAACTGTGATAGTGGAGTATCAGAGAAAACTGAGGTAATTTGCAGATTAAAAGTTTTACATTTTTTTCATACTGAAATAATAATGAAGCTGTAACAATGTATTTCTGGACTTCATTTGACTAGTCTTGTCAGTGGTGATATATTTCTAGTCACAAGGTGGAGAAATTCACTACAACTTTATTATCTGCTCCACAAAGGTATTACATCACAGTGGCAGCCATTAGCTGTTTCCCGTAGACGCAATATAAACAATGCATAACAGTTCTGTGATATATGACTTGCTAATGCTTAGACCTGAGCTTGTGAAATTTTAGATTTTATATGAGGCTGTGCAGAAAAGTTCCTAATTTTTACATTTTAGTTACTTTTGTAAAAAAATGTATAATGATAAACACATAATGTATGTAAAAAACAAGGAATTGTAGTACTTACTGCTTACTCGTGCTCCTTTGAACTCTAATACAAAATTAAAGCCATTATTTCACAAACCACTTTAAGTCTCAGAAATGTGAGTGTCTATAAAATAGTACATGTAGTGTCCAAATATACATTTTAGAACAAGAACAAAAATCTGTCAATAGAATAGAATGTCTCAAACTATGGTAATTTATCTGGCTTTCTAAGTAAGTTATGATTAGGTTAAATAAATTCTTAGCCTTTCAGAGCAGGAGTACAATGATAAAATGCTAAAAAGCTAGAGTCATTTGTATACTCTGCCACACAAAATATAGACAATAGTAATTGCTTCATGTAGAGGAGAATCTGTTCTACCTATTAGTTATGAACATGCCAATCTGCCAAGTAAAGTAGATTAGCAAACAATTTTGAAAGGCAAAGAAAAAAATGGAGGGGGGGATTCTAGAGGGTTTGACAAATTCATTGAAATCCCAGCAATTCAAGAAGGTAAAATATTAAAATCTTAGATTCTTGCTTGTAGTGATGTAAAATTGGTGTTTGTAATTGGTTGGAAGTTATAGAAACCAATTATTGAAGTAATAAAATTTGAAAGTTGTAAATTCAGCTTTGAATTTAAGAAGTTAAAACTAAGATAACATAAAATTTGGAATAATAAACTATTTTTATGCCAGTATTATTGTCATACATATATAATAAAGTTATCTAATTTATTTTGAACATAAAATGTTGTGACATGTGCAAAAGAGTTTAGGAGGGTGTCATTTTCATGATTGGTGTGTATGACATAATAGATGTTTTGTGCACTACTATTGAACCTAAAATTCGTATTCTGCTAACCAATAATAAACAATTATTTCAGCTTACCATTAAACCTTAACTTATGAGCAATTGTTGAGTTTGAACTTGTGTTGTCAACAAGACATCTGACTCAAAATTTCGAAGTGTTCTTTATGTATTTGCAAATAGTATTTTGTGTAAGCTCTGCTTTGCCACCGTAAGTTACCTTTTTTTATTGACAGTTACACTGTACACTTTGCTATGGCTTTCTGTGTCATTGTTAGTGGTATTACTTATGCAATTTGCCTTTAATTTGTGGATGAAATTCTCAATGATTTCTCAGCATTGATAGTTCTAGGTATTTCCGGCATTATATTAATGATATTGCTGATGAGTGTCCAGTTTGTTGATACTTTATTTGAATAATCCATTTAGAATTTTTATTTGTTTGAGAACTGTAGTTTTCTTTCTAACCTAATTCTCTTCATTGTCTACAGAGCTGATTTTGTCTGCTACAGTGTTGAAATTGGATTTAAAAAATGTTTGACAAAATATTCCTAATTTATTAATATACAATAGCTAACTTATTACATTTGTACTGTAATTGTAATGAAATGATTGTGATTTTACATATAAGTACAAAGATGCATAGTTAATTACATAAACAATCTTTTTCTTATGCCGATCCTTACTACCATTAGTGGCTCCTGTCCCAACCATTACTGCTTTATTGCTATTCTCACAGTTTGTTTGTTTGCAATCCACTAAACTCTACTGAAAAAGTTTCACATTTTAAAAATTAAAATCAATGTAAAAAGGTAAGTACATCTGAAGTATTGAAAGTCTTTCTGTGTTGAGTTTGAATTCATTATGTCAACAAAACGTATGACTAAAACTCTATAATTCCTTTACACATGGCATAGATATATCACTCATAATTCTCACACATTCCATGTGACTTATTGTGCATGCTTCAAATCTTATGTAAGCTTTACTATTTTGCCATTTTTGGTTCTTTTTTATTTTATTAATGTATCCTTATAAAGCTAAATTTTTTCTTGCATATTTATTTAATAACAAAAATGTTATGTTATAGGGTGTTTCAATTACAATAATTTTTCTTTAAAACTTGGTAATCCATAACTTGAAACTACAAGTAACAGAAATTAAACCTTTTCTTGGTATTTTTCCATATCGTATATTTTAGTATCTTGGTAAAACATTAAAATTGTTTTAGATACTTAAATAATTGAAATGTTCTGTTTTTATCATCATGTTTTAGAATACTAAACTGTGGAGACTATTGTATTTCTGTACTTCAGTGATGCTCCTAATTGTTCTTTCTATTGATCTCTGGAATGTATTGTTTAATTGTAGAATACATTTGTCAGAGTGAAAAGGGAACAGCCCGATGATCTACCACATGATGGGGTTATTTCAAAGTTCAGTGTCAGCACTGATGATCTGGATAATTCAAAATATAGTGTTACGAATGTGAAAACAGAAAGTGAATCTAGGTTAGAATGTACATCTGGTAAGTACAGGCATCTCTTTAAAACTAATTTCATTGAAACTGGCTGAAAAAAATTAGTTGAATTGTTAGTAATCGTTTAAATTTATTGAATTCTGTGAGACCGGAGGTTTATATATCTATATTTAGCCTGGTGGTTAGGGTGTTCAACTCGCAATCTGAGGGTCTTGAGTTCAAATCCACATTGCCAAACAGGCTTGTTCTATATATATTTGCCATCTAGGTGAAAAATTGTTGGCTTAAAAAAAGTTCTGGGTCACCCCAAACTAGTTGGGATTAAGGACATATGCATGTTTGATGTGTCTTTTGATATCTGTCCTTGGAAAGAAATTATCGTATCAAATGGTTTGAAGTGATAAAATTACAACAGTTGAAAAAATTTTTAAAAAAAGTTGATTTGAAATGGATGCAGCCATTGTATCTTTCAAATGAAATAGTAAGAATCTTTTTGAGTTGTGTTTCTTATCTTCTTGGTTCTTTATGCAAAGACTTTGAATGAAAAAAGAGTTATTACCTCATGCCATTGCCAAGAATATTTTTCTTCATGCCCCTAGTCTTAGAAGTAGCTCTCACTCCTAAATGTATTCATATGTATTGCACCAGCCTGTGATGATGTCATCATTACTGTAGCCCTTCACCAATAAGAGGGTGACACATCTTCCATGCACAGTAATACACATGAGCACTAGCATTCGAACAAAAGCTAATATACTTTCCTTGGCACTGCTTTGTACAGGCATGTTTTTCTCTTTATGATATTAAACTTTTGTTACCATTTATTGTGCAGTCTCTCTTTCTTTCAATTTCTTCATTATGAGAAAGAAAAATGAGACTTAATTTTAAACATTTCAGTTGGAACTTTGATTTTAATTATCTTCAACTTAATTATTCTTTTAATCAAATTTATAATTCTTATACATGTGTCCCATCATCTATGATAAGGTTTCTTTGACAGTACTACTTCTCTCTGTTTTAACCCATTGTATGAATTTCGATAAATGCTTTTCAATTATTAAACCTATGCACCATCACCATACCAGACTAATTTTTATTTTTAGAAGTTGTTTTAATTTTAAAATGTTCAAGGTGTTTCTTTATTTTCTGCTTGAAAATAATTTGTAAAATATCCAAGTTTAGTAGTTAGTACACAATCAGGTTATTACAATAATTTGTTAACTGGATGAAAACAAATCATAAAAGAAAACAAGAAATCTAGTAGTCACTTTTAAGTAATGATACCTGAAAAACAGAAGAAGATATTTTCATGTTTATTGGAAAAGCTGTTAATTTTATCCTCTTGCATGTTGTCCTGCTTTAATACTTCTTGGGGGTAAGCAACGTAGAGTGTTCATTATAAATAATAGTTTTTCATTGAGCATGAAAGTGCACTTAACTTCTTTAAAACTGATAAAAATCATAAAGGAAAACAACATGCAGTGTAAGTAATAAACCAAGTTTTTCATTGAGCATGAAAGTGCACTTAACTTCTTTAAAACTGATAAAAATCATAAAGGAAAACAACATGCAGTGTAAGTAATAAACCAAGTTTTTCATTGAGCATGAAAGTGCACTTAACTTCTTTAAAACTGATAAAAATCATAAAGGAAAACAACATGCAGTGTAAGTAATAAACCAAGTTTTTCATTGAGCATGAAAGTGCACTTAACTTCTTTAAAACTGATGAAAGTCACAAAGGAAAACAACATGCAGTGTAAGTAATAAACCAAGTTTTTCATTGACACTGGGGTGTTTTTTCCTTTTTTAAGTTTATTAAATTCTACCTGTGGGACTCTTGAAAAAAAAGTTGAGAGTCTGGGACCCTTCACTGTGGGACCCTAGTGAGAACCCTGATGAAGTAATCATCATGTGACAATAGCCTTTCACCAATCTGAGGGTGACACATCCTTCTTTGGCATTAGATTCCCATGAGCACTTGCAATCAAAATTAACTTCATTCTTATCATAGGCATTGTGTTTAACAGATTGGTTTCTTCAAGTTTAAATTTCATGAGATTTACACTGCCTTTTCTTAGTGTTAGCTTTCTTTGGTTTCCTTTTAGTTTGTTGTAACTTTAATTAAAAGCAACATCGCCACTTAATAAAGTTTTCTTTTTGTTTTCTATTTTTAATTTCCAATTAATTCTGCATGAACCTTCAGCTTGGGAATCTTCTCATTTTCTTTCTCACTCTTCATCTATTTGTTTTCTTACTCTACTTCTTTGCTATCTATCCATGACACTTTCAGATTTACTGGAGAAACTTACATATACCTCTTTTCCAACTTTCCCCTAATTTTCATCTTCTGTTGTGTCCCAGTTAACTTAATTTTTTTGTTTCTGGAATTTCCTTAATTGATATGTCTTACATTTGGATGTTTGCCTCTCTCAGTCTTATCTCTGGGACCTCTGTCTGTCTTCCTTTGAAGTGAAGTCCTTTAAGGTTTTCCTCATCAGCAGTCTTCTCTGATTAGTTTGGTTCCTTAATTTCTTGGTCCAGATGATCATCAGGAGTCTCATCAGGTTGCTTTCTCTTCTTTTCCTTGTCCTTTTGCTTCTTTTCATTGTACCCCTTCTCTGAGGACTAGCTGTTGTGGTTGAAAGAGGTGACCCTCTTTTGGACCCTCTTCTCAGTTTTCCTTCTTTGCAGATGATCTTTGGATCACACAGATGCATTAACACAGATTTTACCTGCCTTTTCACACTCAATCTCCTCTTTCTCCAATTGTCCTTCCACCTCCTCAGATCCCAGGCATCTTTAGCACTTACAGGAGACTATGTATTCTCTATGGATTATGAATGCTGTGGAATAAGTATGCAAACCCTCTTAAGAATTTTTATTCTTATCTTTTTTTTGGTTCTCCAGACAACAAGAGATTCACACCATACCATAGGTCTATTGTTCTTGAACTAGTTTTAGTTATCCCTTGGTTCAAAATTGCTAGTTTTCTCAATCTGAGGTGGGTTTTTTTTACATGCTGTGGATTACTAAAATTGATGTTTTGTGTGCCTTTCTGAAATAATGCAGGTCTCTGCATGCAGTAGCAGTTTCTCACACATCTGCCTTTGAGATTTTGCACATGCCACTAGTCTTAAACTGTCTCCCACATATGATATGAACTGTGCTAGTGCATGATGTAATCATCATGTGACAATAGCCCTTTGCCAATAGGAGGATGACACATCCTCTTTGTGCAGTAGGTTCTCACAAGCACTTGTAGTCAAAATTACCTTAATTGTTAACCTTAGCACCCTCTTTAACAAACATGCTTCCCTAAATATAAACTTAATTTTCTGAAATTTGTGCTGCCTCTTCATAGTGTTAGCTTTCTTTTAGTTTGTTTTAACTTATACTTGACCCTATGATAACAATATTAAAACAAGTGGATAAAATAGTTTAAAACTTGATAAGAACTTTCAGAAAAGTGTGTAGTTTGAGAAAAATAAAATATTTAATTTAGTTTTTTCTACTATTTCTAATAAATATTCATTATTTAATTTAGTTACTTGGACTCAAACTCTGAATAGTTCACCTGCAAGGTGATTTTAATTTTAAGTATAAAAATACTATTTATTAGTTCTAGGACAGTTTGCTGCTGAACATTTTGTTACTAGGGTATTTCGCTACCTGTTCCAGATACATATAAATAACTCATTATGGCTCAACAACTATCGAGGAAAGCCAGATTTATTTTTAAAAAGTTGAAAATCTTTCATCATTTTAAGTTAAATGTTTTACAACATAAGAGCCTTTTTTATTTTGAAGGAGTATTTCTCTAATAAACTAATATTTTACTAACTGGAGTGTTTGTCTAATGAACTAATACTGACAAAATATTTTTATTTTATTATCTTAAATCAGATATGTAAGGGAGATTATGACATAAGATTATCAGGTAGTGAGCTGACCGGTAGCAAAATGTCCAAGAATGAATTGTTCAGTAGCAAACTGTCTGGCCACCCTATTTATTATCTTACAGTTTTCACAATTCATTTGCATAATCTGTAGAACCTCCTAAATGAATATAAAAACTTTTCAAGGTAAATGTTTATATTTTTATTTTCCATTTTCTCTACCATATCACTAACCGTAGCTGTTATCATCAATGTACAATGCAATGAAATGTTTAAAATTAAGAAATAAAAATAGGTACATGCCTTTTAACTCTTCATTGAATAATATTTTTTGGGTCATATGTGCAATTACACATCTTTGCCTTTCCACTTATAGTTTATTTTTAATGTTTTGTTTTCCCTTCTTATTCTTTACTGTTAATTTATTTTGTTGACACATGTCAATGAGTACCTGTGGGCAATAGAATGGTATGAATAGCAGAGATAACTTAGCCTCCAACAAAATATTTTTATATATGCTTGGTAATGCAAGCTTTGCAGGATGGGGGGAGAGCTTAGGTTACTTTATAACAATAATTAAACCTTTCATATATGATTTTAAACATAACTAATGCATAATTAACTAAATATAAAAGTAAAACCTAAATACAATTTAACTGTTTCTATATCTCTAACTATAACATAGTTAGGTAAGAAACAACTGAAGTGCTGTTGTGGATAAAGCAACCAACAGTAATACAAGCAGTAACATCTACCCGAGGATAACAACTTGGTCCCAATTTCAAAATAACCATTGTTAGATTATAGTGTAAAATGAGTTCTTTCTAATGACCATAAACACATGCATGTTGAAAGTACACATAACTTCTAAAGCTCAACGTTAACTATGGATGGTAGGTGTGGCACCTGTTAGTGGTTAACATTATTGCTTTTAGTGTTTCTTTTGAAATAAAGAAATAAAAACTAAGATAATATAAAATGCTGAACTATAACATATTTGATAATAATAATTTCATTAAAATACATTAATAGTAACGTGGTTTAATTAAATTTTCAACGTAACTTAGTGACATGCATAGAAAGGAGTCTAAACAGTGTGTCCTTTTCAAAGGGTTAAAGCTACATTGCCATTAAATAAAAACATTTTTCTTTGATCTGGAGAATTATTTGATCATGAATTCTCAAGTGATGGTGACTAGTACCTCCTCCAAAGTTTGTGGCAATGTTGCTAATACTGCTTTGACTGATTGGCTATTTCCACCTCACAAGGTTTCGCTGGGCTTCTCTTTGCCTTTTGAGAAAAATGTTACTTCTTCATATTTCTGTAAATATGATCACTCAAGTTTGTTCTTTTCCTTTCTCCCATATTTTTTTATTCTTCGTTTCCTTTACTACATGACTCTCATGCTCAGGATTATGTGGTTTTTCCTCCTCCTCAAGACATACAGTTTCCATTTCAAAAACGTTCTTGGATCAGTTTCTTTCTTCTCTCTCTCTCTCTTATGCCTTATTATTCTTGATTCCAGGATTCCTTCACCATGGCTTATGGCCATTCCCCTTCTCCGTTCCTGGATTCCAAATACTTGGAATCCCTGTTATCCATTTGCGGTACTGGCTCCCTGTCTATTAATTTTCTGTAGTGCTCAATTTTCCCACTGTCACCTTTTTCTTACCCATCTCCCTCATTAGCTGTCCTATCTTTATCTTTCATCTAGAGATCTATGCTCTGTCCTTTTCAGTACCTTACCTTGGCCAGGGTTTTGTCTTCTGACTTGTTCCTGTTTACATGGTTCCTCTGTTGTTAAGGATGTTTAGTGGTGTAATGTACCTTTTTCTTGTGGCCAGGATGCCATTACCTCACTATTTCTAATGAACCCGACCTTACAAATCTCAAACTTCATGAAGTTTTGTCCACCTCTAGAAGAAACCTTTCATCCAAGTTGTAGGCAAGTTATCAAATTATAATGAAAGAAAAGATTGCAAAATGTAAAATAGAATGTTCTGTTAGTATTGATCACAATGTTCTAAACAATTTATGGTCAGAACTTATACTTCTCACCTTTTCACACTTATTTTCTGTAGTTATTATATTGTTAGCAACTGACTTAGAAACTCAATGAAAGAAAATGAATAGTACTGTAGGGTCTTTTGAGCATGGACCAAGAAATTCCAAAGTAAATCTCTTGAGAATTTCTACTTCCAATCTTTTCACACTTATTTCATATGTTTATTTTACTGTTAGCGGCTGAAGTAGAAACCTTTTGAAAACAAAGCAATGAATTGCCACTCTAAGTATTAGACTTTCTCGAATAGAGTTTATTGGCTTGTTTGTAGTACAGTAATTGCAACAACCATTGTCTAAAGTACTATATAAAGTGAAAGAAAATATTTATGATATGGCTATATACAAAGTTTGATCCAATCAATAAACCTGTTAGGTATTTGAATGTTAGTTACCTCCTGGGATTTAGCGGTATAGGTGTATGAGTATATAAAAGCTTATGAACATCCTCTTTCTTATTTAACCATACTCACACAGTAACCAATAAATGCTTGGTTTCCAGTAATATATATACGGCCCATTTTGGTTTAGCTAATATTTCTAACTTAGCCTTCTTGTTAAGCACTTTAGAAGCCTTACAGAAAAGGGATATTGCTATAGTTTATGCAGAAAAGTTAATTCGTTGCAGCATACGGTTTTTAGAAGCAACGAAGGAACATAAGGGTAAAAAGGCCTTAGAAGTAGAGAATGCCATAAAGGAAATGAAGTTTCATTAATAACACTGACAGAGAATAATAATATTGTTTCAATCAATCATGGTCTATTTTTAACCATTATCATAAACAATATGAAACAACAGTTATTCCAGCTTCTTCTCATGAACCAACTGGGTCACAGCCAGGCACTTCTAATTTCATTCCAGACATAATTTTTGAGCTTCATACCTTAGAAATCAATAAGTGGCCAGCAAAGATATATCCAGACTTTGGAGAAAAGGAAAGAGAGTCCTTTTGTAAACGTTTCAGAGTGACATTTTCAAAAACAGCCACAGCTTACAGAAACTTTCTAGACAATTGTAGGTGCTATATTCCATCAGATTTGAATCCATTAATTGGGTGTTCAGAAGTCATCCCATGCAATTCTTTCAAATGGAAATGAGGCTTCAGAAGCATGAACCTTATCACTATGTAAATGAGGTCTAGGCTGTTAATCAACCATGTGACAAATCTCATGTTCATTAGCTTCACATCTCTCTCATTCAAAACTGGAAACCAGATGACTATGAATACAAATGGCTTAGGTGTCATCATTCAGCAACTGATACATGAACAAGAGTAGCCATATCCAAGGAACTCACCATAGACAAAGTTTGGAAGTTCTGTTAATAAGTTATTCAGGAATTCAAAAGTTCAAGGTGAGAGAAAATTAATTTTTTATTTTAACATTTTCAAATGTAGATTTCAATTACAATTTACAGCTACTATTTCTGAAATATGTGTTTTTATGTATTGGTGATATAATAAATACTAATCATAATAACACTTTCAAAATGCATTCCCTTACTTCTTTATTTAGCACTACACCACTGATGATGATCTTCTCTCTACCATTCGTGTTCTCCATTTGTAGCTCCATGATTTTAATCTGGTTCCTTTTCTTTATCCTGAAGTCTTAAGTGTTGTTGCTCATACCATGGAGAATTGGGTCGAGGCTACTCGACACCAATCCTGCCTTTTCCCCATGGTTTCTTGTCTCTCACAGTATCATGAGTCCACTTCTTGCCATTGGCAATTCCACACCCATTGATGACTCACTCCCATTGTACTCAGTAAGCTCAAGTTCTGTGAGGGCAGGTCTATATCTTCTGCTTCTAGGGCTCTGAACTCCTTTTACAGTCGGCTAATTGGTCATTCAAGTTCTTAAAGAAGAACTTTTTCATTACTTCTCATCTCTTTCTCCTCTTTTTTTATTCCATTTCCTTCTCATTCCAATCCTTATTGTTTTCTGCATCTGAAGACCACAGTACCAGATCTTTTGTATATGAAAGTAGTTGAGAGGGGAATATGTCCCTATCCAGTGTTGTATT
>NW_013669564.1:47740-49670 GCF_000517525.1 Limulus polyphemus | reverse complement strand
ATTACCCATTTAAGCCGTCTCCAGCCATTATTAGTCTCAAAGTGGGTTCCTCGTCATCGAATTATCACTTCTGTACTTCCTGCATGAGATGTTATATCTCTTTTTTGGAACTCTTACTTCTTTAAAACATCTTTTTCTTTTAGGCCAGAATCACGTTAGGCTTCTTCAGTGTCATTCTATTGCTACCTTTTGCATTTAGTGGTGGATCAACTTTCTTGACTGGATAGGATTCTTCTTAAGAAGTGGTCATTCCATACTCACTTCTTTTGTTGGTTTTGTTCCCAGTTAGGCGTTGCCAATGATGAATGCCTTTGCCACTCCTCTCAATTAGCAAACTTTCCCTCTCCTGATCCCCAAAACATCATACAGCTGCTCTTGCTGTGAATGCTCTCAGCTAGGACAAGTCTAATCTCTTTCTGTACGTTTATCATCCTCTTCACCTTCTCTTGGCATTGATTTGCAACACTTCTTGTTGGGTCCTGTTGGTAGCACCTTTTTGGCCAACTCAATCTTGGTTTCCACTTCTCCACTATCTGGAATGCAGGGCACCTTTTCCTTTACCATCATCTCAATCACTATTGCTTCAACTGTTTACATATCTCTCTCACTCAGGAGAGTGTCATCACTTCATCTACATGTGTGGTATATTTTTGGTCCTGTGTTTGACAATCAGGTTCCTCTGACTGTGTGGCTCTTCTTTCACCATGTTTGTGTTGCCCTTCTACAATGTCTGTCACTGCATGTGGCATGTTTTTTACCACTGGTCCCTCCGCTGCTGCTTTCCACCAGACTGTCCTACTGTTGCCCACCTTTTAGCCTTCTTAACCTGGTTGCTTGACCAAGGATTGTCAGTTTCTATCATTACAGGTTATTGGGCAGCTTTGTTGGCTACCTGTCACCTTTTTCACTATGGCTCTGCCTTTTCTTCCCCTGTTCTCTTCACCTTTTCTGGCCTTTCCAAATTCATTATCTTCCTTGTTCAGTTCCTTTGCCTAACCGGGACTTTAATGTGGTTTTACATGCTCTTACCTAGGCTCCTTTTGAACCCTTGTCCACTTGCTCCTTATACCATCTCTCTTTTAAGACCCATATTCTTCTCCTTGCTTGTGGTCATTTCAGATCTGATCTTTATGCATTAGATGCTTCATGTACTTTGTTCACAGATCTTCCTTGATTTTATTCCCTGACTACTTGTTCCTTCCCTAGACATGGACAGCTTGGGAGAGAGAGCAAACCTTTTCTCACATATCTCTTCAGTTGATCTCATCCCTCTATGATCGTACCAACTCTGATTTTCTTTTGTGTGCAGTTTGGTCAATCAAGTGTTACTAGGAGTACTCAGCTTCTTTTTGTGATTCCCATAATAATTTATTGTTGCTGTGGGACCTCTCTTCTTCCAGGGCTTCCTTGTCCTCTATGTCTACTTGATGGATTCTTCAGCTTATCCAGATCATATTTTCCTCTCTGGATGGAGATGCTTGCAGGCTGTATCATGTCCCATCAAATTTGCCACCTGACTCACTCTCTGGCCTCGCACTTTCAACGACTCTTGGATGAGATTGTTCAAGCTGAAATATTGACTATGCCCCACATTTGCATTCTTCATTATCTCCACCATCTGGTGCTTTTGTCTTCTTTTGGATTTCACTTTTTTCGAGTCGCCATACTCCAAATTATTATCATTTTTTGATGGATATGTGCCTTTTGTATTTCCTTATCCATTTATGCTATCAATCTCATTCACTTCTGGAACTCACTTAGGGGCTACTGTTGCCTCACAGGATATAGTTAATCCATTAACTGCGGCAGGAGCAGCTCAGTTGCCGTTTTCTAACTGTGGTGGTAACTTTAATTTTTAGGGCAATTAGTAAACCATTTTTGTTTATCTTTTTTTTTCCTTTAATTTTTCTTACTTGAATTAACTATTTTA
>NW_013669564.1:45803-46740 GCF_000517525.1 Limulus polyphemus | reverse complement strand
ATCATACATTTATATATATTTAATTATTTTTATTATATTGACCTTTCAGCCGTGCCTGGCTAACAATACAGTAGTTACAATGACGCGGCACATGTACACTCATGTTACTGTATCTAATAATATAAAACTTACCTTTGGTCTTTACAAAGTAACCTGTCTTGGTTGTGTTTTAGTAGACTAGTACTTAGTAAAACAGTCACATTTCAATTATTATACATTATATATGTATATAGATTATTGCTGTTTATAAATAAGTTCTTAAATTTATTTTTCTTAAAACATAGAACACTAAATAAAGAAGTAAAGCAAACAATTAACTCTTCTGGTTACGACCTTTGTACTTCGTTGCTTCTTGATGTAGGTTGCTAAGCCTTTAAAAATTTTGCATGTGAAGGATATGAAACAAAATGTTTTTTTAGGTTTTATATATACATTTTAATAACTAAAAAATCATAGATTACTACATTAATACCATATAATTCCACTATAATTTATCAAGCTTGGTAACTAAGATGTATTTTGGTCTAAAAAAATATGAAATTTCAAGCAGACTAAAGACACAACCTACCTCCTCAAAATTTTGATTCAAAGGAAAGAAATGATGTTCTAAGAATTTAAAATGGCTGAGTAAGCCACATGGGGACATGTCATATATAGAAGTAAGTGTATATAAGGGAGAGTTTCCAAAAATGGAAAGAGGTGAGTGGGGTGCCACTTTGTTTGATTTATTATATAAGCAGTATCTTAGCAAATAGAAAAGATAAGATGTTCTTATTTTATATTCTAGTTTGTCAATATCAGTAATTTGAGTTTCTAATTTGTACAAAACTAATGACTTAGTATTTTGACTTCACAAACATCTAATTTGAACCAGTGATGCATTCAACATACCATGTTTATCTGTGTTTTTTAATATTTATTTTGAAATTAAGAAATT
>NW_013669564.1:42531-45020 GCF_000517525.1 Limulus polyphemus | reverse complement strand
ATACCAAACTTACTGACATAAATTCATGAAATAGTAGTTCAATAAAATTTGGAATGTGAGTCTCGAGAGGGTTAAGTGGGCAGCACAATGCAGTTGGAAGTAGGACATTGGTGTCCATGTTAGTGTAGTGCAGCTCATCCCCCCTTATTATGTGATATGCCAATTTTCCCCATGTTAGTGTAGTGCAGCTCACCCCTTATTATGTGATATGCCAATTTTCCAATGATTTTGACTAGCGGAATGGGGCTAAGTGGTAGTAAATTGTACAACAGAATACATACCAACCCATATGGTCTGATCACTGCCCTAACCATACAACATTTCTTGATCATCTGACCTATTGTATGAAAAAGCTTAGTTGGTCATATATTTTGCTGCCCATCCCTGTAAAACATGGACTCATTTTGCCTTTCTTCTTTAATATTTCCATCTGGGCAAAATGGAGTTTGCCCTTTTAGTAAACTCCAACCATAGTGTGTCGCATTCCATGGGCTTTTCTCTTCTTTCACCTTCTCAGAAGAAAACTCATCTAGGCTTTTGCAGCTGCACTGGCCTTTCCACCACACCAATGTGGTATTTCCGAGAGATAGATACTTCTGTCCACAACTTCCCACCCTTCCTCCATATTACTGGTGCACATTATTCTTGCTTCATTTAAGAATGAAGTTAATTTCAAATGGAAGTGCTCATGGGGATCTGCTGTGCAAGGAGGATCTGTCACCCTCCTATTTGAGGAGAGGTATTGTTACATGATGATTACATCATGCACTAGTACAACTCATGTCACAACACATGTTCTAAGATGAAATATAGTAGTATGTGTAAAATCTCTAGGGCAGAGATACTTTTCAGGTAAGGAATATGTCAACTTTACCATATTCTGATTTATCCATCCACTTGTTGCTTTTTTCACTTTGTCTATGATAATCAGGTTTTTCAGTGCCAGGCCCAGCCCTTGGCATTAGCTATGGCCATTGCTTGAAATGAGGGGAAAAGATGTGGATAATCGAGGCACTAGTGTATTGTGTCTAGAATATGTCAGACTGTGTAATGTTGAATATGTGTGTTTCATCTTGGAATTTATGTATACTGTTTCTCAGATAAGTCAGACAGCATAATGTTGAACATGTTAAATTGCAAAATTTTATATACATATATATATATATCTGAAAAAATTCCAAAACTTTTTTAAAAATCATTGCACTTTCCAGTCATAATACAAATGTCATGATGGAGATTGCCTGTGGTAATAGCACCCAAAAGCATTGGGGATATCCCATTTATCGGACAAAATCCAATATGCAGATGAGAAACCAGTTAGCAATCATGGAAAATTAATTAAGGGTGCAGAGTTCAGTCGTTATATGCACAACGTCTCTACTCTTACCTCCGTTCACCATCTGCAGCCAGTTGTGAGAAGGCAGTTACCCTTAAAGAGATGTATTAAAGTAAAAAGAAATAAAATAAAGCCACCCAAAAAAATATTTCTACTAAACCTTACCTACCATCCTCCACCCTAAAAAGTTCTAAAAATTCCTAAAGTAGAATAATGACCACCCTAATAATTCTACTAGAAGCTACTCCCAACCTCCACAAACTTTTCTGAAAATGACATATTTTATACAAGATTTTAAAAAGAACTACAAAACCTACCTTAAGTACTGTAGGTAATTCATCTTTTTCTTTGTTGCAATATTATTCAAGTATAGCATGGGATAGCTGAGACAAGCCCAGCTACTTGAAGTTAGTCTTTTTCAGTCCCAGCTATACTGAATAAATTTTAATGTTGAGTATTAAAGGTAGCTAACTACCTCTAATGGGAAAATTAAATGCTCATCTCTTATCAAAAATGTTCAATTGTACTTCACCATTTACTAATTTAATATCCAAATCTAAATAATTAGCATGTACATGATCATTGTTACCCTTTTCTGTTTCAAGTTCTTTGGATGTATTTAACTTGGTGAAAAGTATTGATTATTTATAGCAATTAAATCATCTATGTAACGAAAAGTAATTAGATCTTCTATGTAATGAAAAGAATATTTAGATAACTTAGGATTTGAAACCTGTTTCACAAGTACATTTTCATAAAAAGTAAATACAAGTTGGCCATATTTGAATATAAGTTAGTTCCCATTATAATACCCACTGTTTGTTTATATAACTATTCATTTTGTATGTGTTTATTTGGGTCTAGGCTAACGTAGACATTGTAGTTGCTATAATCTCGAAGTTATACAAACTAAAAGTGGAAAATTGACACATGGAAATGTAGATAGAAATTTTTCATAAATGTTTTGTTTTGAAATAATAAATTGAAACTTAGATAATGTAACAATTTTGATAATAAACTACATTTAATGCTAATTTGATTGACGTACATTGATAATAAAACTAGTTAAATTTTGAATATAACTGTGAAACATCATGAGATGTGCAAACAAATCAGGCCTGTACTGAGAGGGTCAACATTAATTCAGTAACTT